>NC_081411.1:769374505-769604826 GCF_030272615.1 Cryptomeria japonica | reverse complement strand
CTCTCCCTCTCTCCCTCTCCCCTCTCCCCTCTCCCCTCTCCTCTCCCTCCCTCTCCCTCCCCCTCCCTCTCCCTCCCTTCCCCCCTCTTCTCTCCCTCTCTCCCTCTCTCTCCCTCTCCCTCCTTCCCTCTCTCCCTCTCCCACCCCCTCTTCTCTCTCTCTCTCTCTCTCTCTCTCTCTCTCTCTCTCTCTCTCTCTCTCTCTCTCTCTCTCTCCCTCTCCCTCCTTCCCTCTCTCCCTCTCTCTCTCCCTTTCCTCTCTCTCCCTTCCCCCCCTCTTCTCTCCCTTTCTCCCTCTCCCTTCCTCCATACCCCTTCTTCTCTCCCACCCCCCTCTTCTCTCTCTCTCTCTTTGTCTCTCTCCCTCCCTCTACCTCTCTCAAGAGCGTGTACAAGGTACTGAAACTATTAATTCCCTACCCTACCATAGCTTTTTAAAGGCTTAGTAGTGCGTACACGGTACTTATTACTCATAAGTGCGTATGGAGTACTATTCCCATTATTCATTACCCTACGATAACATTTTTAGGATTAGTATCGCGTACGTGCTACTTATCAGCCCAGAATGGGAAAAAAGAATACCATTGGGCTTGTCAACATTTTATGGTCTAATAGTGCGTACGCAGTTATTAATGTAGAGCGTATGCGGTTATTAATGTAATGCGTACATGGTTATTAATGTAGCGCATATGTAGTTATTAATGTAACACGTACGTGATTATTAATGTAGTGCGTACATGGTTTATAGACATAGTTTTAGTTGCCCAAGAGCCTCAACAGCCTCAAAATAAGTTTTTGAGGTCGTTGAAGGCCCCACTGGAACTATGTCTGCACTTCTATCACTGTTGTATACATAAAAGTAAGTGAATTTTTTGTTTTTGCATGATTTCAAATGATTGAATTGTTGTTTTTATTAGTTTTTTGTTTTTGCATGGTTTCAAATGATTGAATTGTGATTGTTTAATAGTTTGATTCCAAAAAATAGTGATAAGATGCATATTTATGGTTATTTATTTATTTTTGAACTTTTCTTTACATATATTTGTAATATGATTCTATTTAGGTCAACCGATATCAACCATGGGAAAGAACAAGTGAGGAATGATGGAACAATGAGAGGCTCAAAAGGAAAGACAAAGGCAGTGTATGAAGAAATTGCATGACATAAGAACAATGGGAGAAGAAGGTATGTCAACCTCAACATCTCAATTCGATTTACCAAATGAATATAATGCACCTAATGCAATTGAAGAAGAAACATTTGATAATTTACCATTTGAACCTAATGCAATTGAAGAAGATACTGCATTGAATAATCAATTAAATGATGAACATATTACACCTTCTGTACTTGATGAATTGAATGTACATAATGCACCAATGTTAACACCTCCTAGAATCATTCGTAGGAAACCAAAGTATCTAATTGACATTGATGAGAATATATTGAAGTCAATGCCCAATAAAATGAATGAACGAACTTGTAGGAGAATGATTAAAAAAATATGGCAAAACTATTTAAAAAACTTAAATCAAACCGCAAGATGTCAATTAATTATTCAAATGATTAAAAATTTGAATTTTAGAGAGACAATGAAAATTCTAGGCCTAAGATCATCTGAAAGTAACAGTGAAAGAACTAGTCAGAAATCTATTTGATGCATATCAATCTATTGGTTCAAAATCACGTAGTAAAGATTCTAATGCTACTCGACGTGTCATTATATCAACCATAATGAGCAAGAAAATAAAAAAAGATCGTTTGATAAGCAAAACAAGTAAGTCATTAAACATTAGTAGAACAACATTAAGTAAAGCATTAAAGAGGTGAGAACAAATAGAGGAACCTAACAATTATTCTCTTTGGGTATTCTCGGGTAGACTACCACACAAAGACAAGGTTGTTGTAGATGCACTAAAAACATTAATTGAAATTTTTTTGCATGACAACACAAGAGTATCACCCAACCAAAGAGATGTTGTTAGAAGATGAATTGGGTCTAAAAATCATGAGCCACATGCGAAACACTATTTGGATATGACTCAAACTAAATTTTATGAAAGATTTCTTCAAAAGTTTCCTCAAATAAAAATTTCTCAAAGATTTTTTGAAATGGTAAAACCTTTTTATATTAAGATTAATCATGTACACACCACGTGTTGTTGTAGGATGCATATTGAATTTTCCATGCATTATGATATTTTTCGTCATATTTGTTCTACTTTGCACACTAACGATGTTTTGCAGGAATGCAATATATACAAGCACCTCCTAAGTCGGCAAGAGAATTTATTTCAAGTGTGCTATGTAATAGACATGATGGTTGCATTTATTATAAGATGACTTGTTTGGAAGGTTCTTGTGCTATATGTGGTGGTTTGCAACATTTACCAAGATGCGTACATTTGGAGAGCACACATGAAATTGGTACGAAACTAGTTGCTTTCAAAAAATACAAGATAGTCACATATGGAGTTAAAGATGGAAAAGATTTGAAGATATGTGAGCTAGTGAAAAATGATATATGTGTAGCTCAATTTATGAAAATGTTTCAAGAGAAACTAGTTTATGAGTACATAATGCATACACATAGAGCTTGATGGTTAGATGAGCAATTCAAGTTATGTAATGACACATTTCCTCTTGGCATTATTGTCTCTATCGTTGACTTCGCTGAAAATTATACACTACAACCTCAAAATGAAGTGCAATCCATGTATTATCACTCTACACAAGTTTCTATTTTTGTACACATAGCATTCATGCATGCAGATGATAACATAGAGGATAGAAAGGTTGTAAGAGAGTATCACTTCTACATTTAAGTGATGATCATACTCATTCATCAGAGTTTGTACAAGGATGCTTTAAAGTTTTCTATGATAGTTTAAGGGAAATGAACATATGATACAACCAACACTTAATATGGTCAGATAATTGCACCGCACAATTCAAGAATGCAAGGATGTTTTATTGGTTGACAAGGATGCATGTGACAAGCGGTGTACAACATTTTTGGAATTTCATTGAGGCTGGACATGGTAAGGGAGAGCACAATGGTGTAGGAGCATGTGTGAAAAGAGCCCTAGCCAAGGAAGAATTGAAGTATGAAGGTGGTGTTGAGTTGGTAGATGCAGAAACAATTATGCGATGGTGTAAGTCTATGATGGGTCCTGGTAATCCAGGTACGTCATTGGTTCATAGATATTTTTGGTTGATCACTGAATCTAACATTGAAAACTATCTAGATTGTTCTACAGTTGCAAGATCTAGTGACATGCACTCATTTATGAGTTCAAATTCAAGTTCACTGGTAATTTATACGAGATAGATGGTATGTTTTTGCTCTTCATGCATGTATTGTTTGTGGGAAGAATGTGAATCACAAGAGTGGGTTGACAAATGGTCTTATAGACCGTTGGTTCCCATTGATTCATATCAAATTCCCAAAGCACTACAATTGAGCCAGATGGAGACATCAGTGGATTTTAACCATGTATCCGACCTAGTGGATTTAGGTGATTTTTTGAGTTTTTTTTTTTGCAAGTATTCTTTTTGGTTCATTTTGTTGTACATCATACTTTATTTTTGGTATTAATTAACACTTTATAAAATGCAGGTCATGTGTATGTAGTTGTTGCAGAAGAGAACAATGAAGAAGGAACAGATTACTATTTGTGTCATTGTGTTGAGCCTAAAATAAAATTGACAACCACAATCATTGATGGAGAGGGTATTGAGTACCCAATAGGGTCTATTGTCGTGACAAGAACATGGCTTTGGAGATACCCTATCAAGAATTATGATGTTTGATTGTTCGAGGATTTTGAAACACATAGACATATTCTTCATTTCTCTAACCTTGTTGTTGCAACAAATATAAATTTGATGAAGTATCGTGGTAGACCTCATAACAAGATTTTATGGAAAGTTTATGAATCTGACCACGAGGCAATACTTGACACAATACAAGTTAGAGCCAATCCTGAAGGCTCACTTGATTGATTCTACAGTTCAGAGTAGAATGATTTTGATAATTTTGTAAAAATCATCGACGAATTGTTCTATATTCATTTTTTGTATATATAAATGCCCATGAGCTGATTTTTACATGTTTAGCGGCATAATTTTGTATATTTAAGTAGAAATGAGCTGATTTGTACATATGTACATGCCAAATTTTATATATTAAAATGGCGATGAGCTGAATCGCACATATTGTAATGCCAAATTTTGTATAAAAGCCCATGAGATGATTTGTATATTAAAATGGCGATGAGCTGAATCGCACATCTTGTAATGCCAAATTTTGTATAAAAGCCCATAAGATGATTTGTAAGACAATTTTTTGTATAATCAAATAGCCAAGAGATGATTTGACCATATTTAGAGGCAAATTTTTCAATAATATGTGACTATGTTTTGAGTATATGTGATGTGTCCCTGGTCAATAATGCGCATTATCGATTCTTTTATAATCATGGATAATTATTTGAGTCATTATCAGGTCATAGGGGTCATAGATTGAGACTAGATACAATTTGAGCAAAATTGTCATTGTTGTCAAAAAAATTGTTAAAAAAGTTGTCAAGCAACTTCTACATTGCGTAGGTAGGGTATGACTATCAAAGTTTTGGTGCTTTTGGATGCACAACAGGGGCATTCCTAGCATAAACATGCCCACCCAAACACGCTCGCGATGTCGGTTTGTGCATAAGACAAACTGAATCAATTCTAGCCAATCTTGCAACTTTTCCTTGCAAGCAACTGGCGGTTTTTGGAGCAGGCGAAAAAATGCTACTAATTGAAAATGGCTCCGAGTCATCAAAAACCAAGATAGGCCATTTTAGAGGAGCCTCATGCAACCCCACTGGATCAAATAGATTGACCATTTGTGTTGTGGATTGGAAGAAATAGTCCATCAAATTTTGACAGTTTTTTGGACTCAAGGCACTTGAGAGATCACACCGGTAGGGTATGACTCTCAAAGTTTTGGTGCTTTGGGATGCATGATAGGGACATGTCTAGCATAAACCTACCCACCCGGATGCACTCATGACGTCGGTTTGTGCACATGATGAACATAATCAATTCTAGCCAATCTTGCAACTTTTCCTTGCAAGCAACTGACGATTTTTGGAGCAAGCAAAAAAATGCTACTAATTGAAAATGGCTCTGAGTCGTCAAAAACTGAGATAGGCCATTGTAGAGGAGCCTCATGCGACCCCTTAGGATCAAACAGATCGATAGTATGTGTTGTGGATTGTAAGAAACAACCCGTCAAATTTTGATAATTTTTTGGACTTAGGGCACTTGAGAGATCGCACTGGTAGGGTATGACTCTCGACGTTCTGGTGCTTTGGGATGAATGACAGGGCCATGCCTAGCATAAACCTACCCACATAGATGCACTCGTGATGTCGATTTGTGCATAAGACGAACCGAATCAATTCTAGCCAATCTTGCAACTTTTCCTTGCAAGCAATTGACGTATTTTGGAGCAGACGAAAAATTCTACTAATTGAAAATGGCTCCGAGTCATCAAAAATTGAGATAGGCCATTGTAGAGGATCCTCACGCAACCCCACAAGATCAAACAGATTGACCGTATGTGTCGTGGATTGGAAGAAACAGTCTGTCAAATTTTGATAATTTTTTGGACTCAGGGCACTTGAGAGATCGCACCGGTAGGGTATGACTCTCGACGTTCTGATGCTTTGGGATGCATGACAAGGCCATTCCTAGCATAAACCTACCCACCCGGATGTACTCATGATGTTGGTTTATGCATAAGACAAACCAAATCAATTCTAGCCAATCTTGCAACTTTTCCTTGCAAGCAACTGACAGTTTTTGGAGCAGGCAAAAAATGCTACTAATTGAAAATGGCTCCGAGTCATCAAAAACTGAGATAGGCCATTGTAGAGGAGCCTCATGAAACCCCATGGGATCAAATGGATTGACCATATGTGTCATGGATTGGAAGAAACAGTCCATCAAATTTTGACAATTTTTTGGACTTAGGGCACTTGAGAGATCGCACCAGTAGGGTATGACTCTCAACGTTCTGGTGCTTTGGAATGCATGACAGGGCCATGCCTAGCGTAAACCTACCTACGTGGATGTGCTCACGATGTCAGTTTGTGCATAAGACGAACCGAATCAATTCTAGCTAATCTTGCAACTTTTCCTTGCAAGCAACTGACGATTTTTGGAGCAGGCAAAAAAATGCTACTAATTGAAAATGGCTCCAAGTCATCAAAAATTAAGATAGGCCATTGTAGAGGAGCCTCATGCAACCCCACTGGATCAAACAGATTGACCATATGTGTCATGGATTGTAAAAAATAGTTCATCAAATTTTGACATTTTTTTGGACTCAACGCACTTGAGAGATCGCACCGGTAGGGTATGACTCTCGACATTCTAGTGCTTTGGGATGCACGACAGGGCCATTCCTAGTGTAAACCTTCCCACACAAATGGGCTCATGATGTCGGTTTGTGCACACGATGAACATAATTTGACCATTGCGAGCATGAGGGTGCTCTCGCACCAAACACATTGTTGTTTATATTCATATTGTCAATTTTTGTTGTTTATATTCATATTGTTAATTACATATGCAAATATTCATTTAAATTTATAAAAGGGCAGCCACCAAATATAGCAAATACACAATAATGAACTGAATAAAAGGAGTTTTTTAGGGTTAATTCAACATTTTAGAAATTTTATTATATCATATTCCACGATTGCAATGCTTTATATCATATATTTTTGTTGTTTATATTCATATTGTTGATTACATATGCAAATATTCATTTAAATTTATAAAAGGACAACCACAAAATACAAAGAATACAAAATAATGAAGTCATTACACATTTATTGGATCAAATATCGATATTTATATATATAAAAAAAGGCATGTCTGCTAGGTCAATACAAGTATTACAAAAATGTGGCATATGCCATGTCCAAATTGATATATAATAAAAATGTAGAATATATCTACATGTATGATCCTAAACTTCTAGTGGATCATCAAAATCAAGCCTCTTCAGTGCAGTACACAGCTCTGTAGATGGCTACAAAACCACAATTTAAAAGCCAAGTTAGAATTCTTTTGTAGAAAATAGTTCACAATTAACAACATAACTATGCATTTAACTTTAATTCCTTTGTAATTGAAATGTAGATTACCTCATCATCTGATCTAGGAGCTAATGTCTTCTCTCTTCTCTCCTTGTCACTCTTAGGAGTTTTCTTGAAGACATACTTAAATGGATCCACGTTATGGCCATACCGCAAAGGAGTCTATTGTAGATTAAATGTACAATTAATACAATGTACTAACATAAATATATCAAAACACTTAAAAGCTATAATATAGAGAATAATGACGTACCTGTGCCTGAGATGCTTCTCCAATGGACTTAGGATGGCTCACCATCGATGTAGAAATTGTCGTTATTACCTATACAAAAAATGTAGAAAGATTAAATACAATTAATATAATTATAAGTATTGAAGATTGAAAACAATTAATTTTACATATCAAACAAAAGTGTACTAGATCCTAGGATGCTTCTCCAGTGCAAGGAGGAGGGTTCGCCATTGACGAAATAGGTATGGATATTTCCAGTATGAAAAAATTATAAGATTATAATATATCACAAGTTCACATGTACACGTGCATATAATCATGAAATCAAGAAAATAAAGTAGAGATACATACCTCTGCCCTCTCTTGATCCGTAGGTGAATCAGGTGCATTCAACATATCCACAAAGCTCAATAGCTGTTGTACATGTAAAATAGACAAAAAACACTAATCAAACTACAAACCCCAACTAATACTTGATTTCAACATTTTCAAACAATTGTACAACTAAAAATGTGTTCAATTACCTTCTTCACATGTTTTGGCATCTTTGAGGAATTCTTTTTCTTAGGATGAGCCCTAGATGTAGAGGGGGTACCCTATAAACACAAAATTAACATGAGATATTAGTTCAAATAATAAATTAAACATAATTTTAAAAATCTAAAATGAAATGACTTGCATATTCCATCAAAACAATAAATAAAAAGAGTTATACAAAATATGATACCGTATAGCCTTGTAGGCCAAAATCGATCGCTGAGAGCATGATGTCATCAATATAGGACATTTTGTCTCCTATCAACACCTACAAACCAAAAATTGGACCAAGCATTAAAGATAGTTAGTATATCTTGTATTTTTTTGAATTCAAAGTGTACTATTATATTTTAACATGTTACCAAATTTATACCTCAGGCATCGTAGTTGCAGCTATGGTAACTAGGGGAGGTGTATGGGATACCTTTGCTGCATCCTGAAATGCATATTATTTGACTCAATTTAAATCAATGTATAAATAAAAATTCATTTATGTAATTACAAATTTAAAGTGACTGATAAATAAAATGTTATGATTTCAAATCAACACACCTGTGTCTGTGGCTCATGGGCAAACACCATGTCCATCAACTCATCTATCAGCGCGACATCCTCAACCGTGTGAGCCTGACATCTACAACTGCAAATCATGCACAGATGATATGAGTATCCATCTGCAGTGAGTGCATCATCTATCCCTGAGCATATCCTCGAGCAACTGACACAGATATGCTCGATGGGCTCTTTGTCGCCCTCTAACGGCTCATCATCCAATACAATAGGGTGTGCTAATGACATCCCATGCTGGATGATGGCACCAGTCAATGTTGTGGCTGCCTGAAGAGTCTGTAGCTCCATCAACTCTTTCAGCTCTAATGGGATAGCTTGATGCACCTTGGGTTTGGGTGCTAGGGGGAGGCGACTCTTCGCGGCTAATCACCTATGAACTCCAGGTCTATCTTGGGCAGAGCCACCACCTCTACCATGAAACTCTCTCATGTCAAAATAGTTTGGCCGCACATTGAGCACAAAATCACAATATATTTTTCTCAAAAAATATAATGGCACCTCATAATTATTACAAGGTGGATCATCAAAGACCATCCACCACCTCTGCCAAAAAAGATTCTTCATCTGCGCATTGGTACACCAATGTATGGGAAACCTCTTTGCATTAAGAGGTAATGACTGACCAGTTTTGGGATCAACAAAAAGGGCACATATTTGTTGTTTTGAAATATTTTTGTTTTTTACTCCATCGTATGATAGCCCATTGGCATAGAATTGACGACACCTATCCCTAAAGATTCCCCATTTGGTAATTTCTATGGAAACAGCTATGGCACCACTAGCTAATGTTTCTAGGCTAGTGGCGAGGGATTGATAATGGTCAAGTTCAGAAGTTTTCAATTTTACAATCAGTATATTGATTTTAGATGTATTTTGTCCTAAATGATTAATTAATTCTTCCTGTGTTTCGGTTGTGCGATCAAAAGGAGGAATTGGGGGTTGTTCTTGTGTGTTTTCAGGAGGTGCATTTGGTTGTTCTTGTGGGTTTTCAGGAGGTGTATTTGGTTGTTCTTGTTCTGGATTAGAAGAATCTGGTTTTTGAAACAAAAAATGAAAAAACCTAATCGAAATTAATGAAATTAAATTCAAAATGTAAAACAAATTGCATAAACTGGAAAGAACGACAAAAATAAACAAAAACTAACCTTGATCCATAGCCTGGAGGACAAATTTAGCACCCCGTTCATGGTTTAGGTGAGAAAATGGGGAAAAAACGAAGTTAAAAATGCAATTTACGGGTAAATGAGACCCTTTTTTTTTTTTAACTTTTTTTACCAGGCACCGCGTATGCGGTTTTATTTGGATTATTAGCGCATACGCGCTCATTTTCCTACAAGAAGCACGTATGCACTCATTTTCCTAGGCATAGCGCATATGCGCTCATTTTCCTAAAAGTGGCGCATATGCGCTACCTTTTCTAGGCTCGGGAAGAACAAACCTAAGCGCGTAAGCGGGAATTTAAAATTTTAAAACCACGTACGCGCTGCCTATTTTTCCAAGTTTTTTTTGGGTGGTGTCCACTTTTCTAACCACCATCTTTGTGCATACGCCCTCATACATTAGTCCAACCTCTCTTTCCAGTTCAAACACCACTATACCCAAGTAAGAGAAGCTCAAGATGAAAATGGCAGAGGAAGGTCCTGGAGAGTACAATTTAAGCCAACTTTTTTGTGTTGGACAAATACCCACTTCTCCTAGAACTCATGGTAAAACTCAATAGTTACTTCAACCACCACTGGTCAAGCCAACATGCACTTTGACGCCTTTCATCCTTGGAAAGAGTCAAGAAGAAGAGACCAGAGATGAGGACTTAGCAGAATGGATCTATAAAGATCCTATCACCATGAACATCCCACAAGCTAAGCTTCCCATGGATCAATATGGAAAAGGCCTTCTCATTATGAAAAGAATGGGGTATGATGGTCAGAGTTCTTTAGGACCTTGCAAGCAAGGATGACATGAGCCTCTGCAGCCAAAATTAGAACCCAAAGATAACATGGGATTAGGCTTTCAAAAGGAGATTCTGCCTAAACTCATATTCAAAGGGAAACCTAGTAAACCTCTATATCAGCCTACTATAAACATAAAGAGGTCACCTTTGATTATATCAGTAGCACCAAGAACCACACCAATTACTCAAATACGGTTGAACATCTCAGCAATAACATCCACAACACCAATCATCCCACAAATCAAACCAACAACTCCATCAACAGTAGCCACTGCATCAACAACACCATTAGCAATATCAGAACCCTCAGCAGTATTGACAACACCAACAATTCTAGTAGAATCAGCAAATTCAACAATGTCAATGCTACCTCTATCGGATTCACTAATCCCCATAATCCTTCCTGCAACACTAATCATTTCATCTACAATGGTACATCAACTGATCACACCTGCAGTGTTTAACTCAAAGGACATCCCATTATGGTATGGTAATTGGATACTAGAAAGTGAGTCAGAGACTGACTCACATGAGTGCGAATTTGATTTCGTCTAGCTTAATACTTTAGATGAGGAAGATGCATCACTACCTCCACCTTGCAAAGGCATCCCTGTTTACAGACAAGCACAGATAAAGACCTCTTAGGTTCCTGAACTGGAAACATCTTCCAAAGACCCTACATCACATCCTATGCCTGATTCTAATAGGGAGAGTACCATCAACAACCTTCACCACAACATCTTAACCCTCACTGACACCTCTTATGAACTTAACCTGATCGATGAGGTAATGCCCATTATCCATCCCGAACTCATTGAATGGAACCAATATAATCCCCCATGCCTTGACCAATTCCAAAATGATGAGGCAATCATTGACTTTTTGGAACTAAGGGATAACATACCAAGTGGGGATCACAAAGCTGGATTCACCATTGAACTTAATAGCGCAACCTACTTTGGGGCGGATGCCAAACCTTTCAGCTGCAAAAATATAACAATAAAACATGGATCTTCCAGTGAAAACCACACTGTGGCACTATTTGATCCCAAAAAAGTAAAAAGAAAGAGTGTATCCAACGGTGAAAACCTCTTTGAGGTGCCTGAGGATGAAAGGTTTGACATCCTCCCCTATAGTACACAACAGGAACGATCAACAATCCTTATTGAAGAGACAAAAGAATACAATGTGGGGACTCTTGAAACTCCTCACCACATACATCTAGCATCTCTTTTAACTCCAGACGAACAACCTAAGTTTGTCAAATTCTTCCAGAAGCATTAGATCAACTTCACATGGTCATATGCAGACATGCTTGGTCTTGATCTGGATTTAGTCATGCATCACCTCATCATCGCAAAAGGAGCTAAGCCTGTTAATCAGAAGCTTCACAAGATGCACCCCCAGATTGCGGTGTTAGTCAAAGCAGAACTTAAGAAACTCCTGGACGTTGGTTTTATTAGACCAATTGATTATGCAGATTAGATATCCAACATCGTACCTATCAGCAAACCAAATGGGGGCATCCGTATCTGTACAGACTTCAAAGATCTAAACAAGGCATGTCATAAAGATGACTTCCCCCTACCAAACATCAATATAATCGTAGACCTAACAACAAGACATGCCATGCTTTCTCTCATGGAT
Source organism: Cryptomeria japonica (assembly GCF_030272615.1). Taxonomy (NCBI): domain Eukaryota; kingdom Viridiplantae; phylum Streptophyta; class Pinopsida; order Cupressales; family Cupressaceae; genus Cryptomeria; species Cryptomeria japonica. Next base: position 769,592,732 of record NC_081411.1, on the reverse strand, counting down.
GGCTTTTTCAGGGTACAACCAGGTAAAGATCGCACCAGAGGATCAACATAAGATTGCCTTCACATGTCCATGGGGAACATACTGTTGGAATGTATTGCCTTTCAATCTAAAGAATGCAGGAGCAACTTATCAAAGAGCAATGACAACCATCTTTCATGATATGATGCATACCATAATAGAAGATTATGTTGATGACTTTCTGGCAAAATCACTCACAAGAGAAGGTCATCTAGACATATTAGATAAAATCTTTGATAGACTGGAACAATATCATGTTCACCTCAACCCAAAGAAATATGTCTCTGGAGTAACCTCAGGGAAGCTTCTAGGATACATTTTCTCAAGCAAAGGCATTGAGGTCAATCTTGCAAAGGTCAAAGAAATCATGGACATGCCACCTCCATGGAACATCAGTCAGCTAAGGACATTACAAGGGCGGCTACAATCCATCTGAAGATTCATAGCACAAATGGAAGATAAGTGTCACCCCTTTACACACTTATTACACAAGAGCATCCGCTTTCAATGGGATACCAGATGCCAGCAAGCATTCCAGATGCTTAAAGACTATCTCATGAATACACCATTACTGATCCCACCATATCCAAGTAAGCCTTTATTACTCTATATCTTAGCAACAAATACATCATTAGGAGTGTTATTGGCTTAACACAGTGCAGAAGGAAAAGAGTGTGCTGTTTACTATATTTCTCGCACACCGGTTGGCTATGAACTCAATTACACACCTATTAAGTGAGCTTGCCTAGCAATAATCTTGGTAGCTACTAAACCGTGGAACTGCCTGTTAACACATAAAGTACAACTCATTGCGAAGATCAATCCACTAGAGTAATTACTCAGTAAAGCAACATTGACTGGCCACTTAGCCAAATGGGTGATGATTCTAAGTGATTTTGACATCGAGTATGTGGATCGTAAGGCTATCAAGGGCCAAGTTATTGCAAATCAGTTGGTCGATGCACCTCTCATAGGTGATCATCCTCTCATTTCCAATTTTCCAAATGAAGAGATATTCATGATCACAACAGCACAACCATGGAAACTATACTTCGATGGTTCATACACTAGGCATGGCTCAAAGGCAGGCATTTTGTTTATCACACCTCAAGGTGACAGCATCCCGAAGTCTTATAGGCTCACTTTTCCATGCACAAATAACATAGCAGAATATGAGGCCTTGATCACAGGACTCAGACTAGCCATACAATGGAAATTGAAAGACTTACAGATATATGGTAACTCCCAACTGGTCATCTGACAAGTAACAGACGAATATCAGACCAAGGATGACAAACTCATGTCATACAAACAAATGGTGGACAGTTTAAAGGTATTATTTACTACTATCACCTTTGAGCAGATACCTAGAGATCATAATTGAGTTGTTGATGCTATGGCTATCATTGCATCTCTCCTAGATCTTCCACAAAATTCAACATGCTATATGAGTTCTTGGTAGAATAGCTTTGGATTCCTACTTATAATATCCTCAAATTTGAGATGATATGTCGCCTTGTCGGTTCCAAATCCCCATGCTACAGTGAGTTCTACACCTACCTCCACAATCACACACTTCCTCTTAACCAATTGAATAACCAATGTAAAACCTTCATTCACCAAACCGCTCGATATACCATCATTGTTGAAACCCTATACCGACGTAGTATTGATGGTACTCTCCTTCGATGTCTAGAACAGGATGAGATAACAAAGGCCTTGGAAGAGGTACATAAAGGAATTTGTGGGACTCACTCAAGTGGTCCTTCACTAGCTAAGAAGATCATACATGCTGGATACTATTGGTCGTCCATGGAAAAAGAATCCTATTATTTTGTCAGAAAATGCAAGAAATGCCAAGTTCACAAAGACCTAATACATGCACCAGCACAAGAATTGCAACCAATCACAACATCATGGCCCTTTTGTCAATGGGGACTTGACCTTGTGGGTCAAATTCATCCATCTTATCCAATGGCCACAAATTCATTATTACCACCATCGAATACTTCACAAAGTGGATCGAAGCTGTTCCACTTACCCAAGTCATCGACAAGCAGATCGCCTCATTCATCCTTAATTACATTATCTGTCAATATGGTGTACCCATGCCCATCATCACAGATAACGAGCTCCCTTTCAAAAATCAGGATGTTTGTAAACTTTGTGAGAAGTTTCACATTCAACACCACTTTTCCACTCCCTATTACCCACAAGGAAATGGTCATGCCGAAGCATCAAACAAAAACATATTGAGAATCCTCAAGAAGACAGTCAATAATGTCAGACGTGATTGGCATGTTCAATTAAATCCAACACTATGGGCGTATCAAACTAGCATTTGAACCCTATAGGTGCAACTCCTTACTCATTGGTCTATGGAGCAAAAGCTATCTTACCTATTGAGGTTGAGATACCATCTCTACGAGTTTCCTTACATAATCTCATAGATGATGAAGCATATAGAGTATCATGTCTTCAAGACTTAGAGCTACTTGGTGAGAAATGACAACTTGCATATAATCACCTCAAAGCCTATCAACAGCGCATGAGAAGAAGCTATAATCATCAAGTTAGACCTTGTACATTTGAGGTAGGTGATCTTTTTCTTTGAGAGAATCCTTGTAACCAACCAAACAAAGAACATCAAGGAAAGTTTGAATCAAATTGGCTAGGTCCATATGTTATCATAGCGGTATTTGGGTCTGGAGCATATCAGTTGGCTAATTCAGAAGGAGAACCACTAGCAAATCCAATCAAAAACATGCACCTCAAACGGTTTTATACATAAGCTGTACAAAGTATACAGACCAGAAAAACACCAAAAAAAAATTCAGATACATGTCTTGAAGAAAATACAAAAAAAAAAATCAAAATAATAAAGAAAAATCATGCATCCAAATGGTGAACAACCACTCTGGTGGTACCTTGGGTAAGTGCGATGGTGAAAACCTGGCAAATAGGTGCCACTCATAAAGGCTATGGCTCCATTGTCTTTCAGATTTGTTGCGATCACATTCATTGCATCCACACATCCATCAATCCAAACCATGGCTTGTTATTGATCTGCAATCAAGGGTAGTACTTCATGCATCTTGCATCCCACTTTTTCATAGTCATGACTAAACTTGGGGAAATGCCCTTAACCTATTGATGGAAGAGGATTCTACATTACTTATGAGTCATTGGGATCTTCATTCAAAACTGTCTCACAAAATACCAAAAACATTAAAAAACACTCACAAAATTTTTAAAAAACATCATAAAACATAAAAAATAAAAAACATGGCAACGCCTTGTGCATACGCATCCAAGAAGATACCAAATGCATATTTTGAAATACTCAAATAATGATCACTTATCACATCAACCAAACAATCAACATTGACACACAAACTATCTTAACAAGAATGCATCCTTCCTTACCAAAACAAAGACAAGATGACATTTTTTCTTTGACAAGAAAATTTTGTTTAAGCTATCAAGTACTTGGTTGGTTTGTAGGTTATTTATTCATTTATATCAGGTTCCTACACTACTCTAGGATATCCACAAGTGATTAGGGTGGTCGGGATGGTTCCTAAGTATCATTTTTGTTTGTGTATCTTCTGCGAATTATTCCAATGAAGTTCTGGGGCACGTACTAATGGTGTCTATGTGGGAAGTTCACTAAGCTACGTGGTCATATGCACAATACAGTCATGGATCACTATGGCTTGCTGACTATAGCGTATACCTTGACCATATGAGCATGAACCATTATGGAGGGTCCATATTCTTTATTCTTTATTTATGTTGTTTGTTTGCAAGTACAATGCTCCATCCTTGGTTCCTACTGCCTTGTCCAAGATTGATACTCCCATGCTCAATGATGAAAATAAAGCACCATGGAACGTCATTCCATCTCATCTATTTATATTTCATTTTGTTGCATATCACCCATCCATTTAATCATTCATCATTCATATGCATGTTTTTTGTATGCAAGTGTGAACAAGATTAATAATGAGAAGTTATTTGAAGAATGAATTGGTCTTGGATACAATCACGACAGAGTTCTCTGATACATCATCAATGCATCATGCAAAGTCTAAACAACCTTGCATTCATCTATCATGACCACATCATCATTTCATTATATTTAGTTGCATTTACATAAACCTAGTTCATTATCATATGCTTGCATATAGGTTTATTAACTTTATTTTTAGCCATTCATTAGAGTGCATTTCATATCATTTGATCACATTTAAATATATATAGTTCATTATCATGTACTTACATTAGTATCATTACCTCATTTCATCATTGCAAACTCATGACATTTAGCTTCATTTATATGAAAAATTCTCATCATTGCATTTATTACCCTTATTAGCCATTACTGTGCATTCATTTAGTATCATTTACACTCATCATTTATAATCATTTAAACTTGTTTACCATACATTTGTTTAGATTTCCGTAGTTGCATGCATTTATTTATCTATCCATGAGTTAAGCTCATTCATTTATCCATCTCGTATATTCTTATACTCATTCATTTCATCTTACAACAAATTTCATTTAGGATTCATTAGAAGGCATTCATTATCCTTTTAATTGCATTAAGGTGTTGTTATTCATTACCCATAAGTTGCATTATCATTACATTAACATGTCACTCAAAATATATTTTATCAAACATTGAGATCATAACAAACAAAACCATTTGTCTCAGCATTGGTTTATACATTTTACATATGCCTTCATTTAGAAATCAACATATAAACATTTGTACTTTATCCATATTGCATTCATTTTAAACATCTAGAGGCATTTACATTAATCATTCATACATTGCATCAAATATCACTGCATATCATCATCTCACCATCAACATAAAACACAAGTACTATCTATATCATCATTAGTATCATTTCATTATGCATACACCATCATCATGGTATTTCATACATACATAACACATTTCACCAACACATCATGCATACGTATAAACCTACATCCACATGTTAGTACCATATTCATAAAACATGCATATAGACATCATATAAATCAAACATAACATGCATATAGGAATCATCTCATCCACACCTACATATAGAAAATACAAATATACATCTAAGCATACATCATAGATCATCACCCTGCATAAATCCATACATATCATCAACATGCATATCATCACAAAATATGGGATCTTCTCATATATCACATCATATTATATCGCAACAACATACATGTATCAGGGTACAATGAAGTCCAAAATATTGGCTACCAAGAGCCATCCAAGATACAGTCCAAAATGACAATGTAAAAACATACATAAATGCTCTCTCAAATGCCACTCTGACCAGATCCTACACCACCATCACCACTTGCTCTCCCACTACCCCCTGCACCACCTGCACTACCTTGTCATGGAGGACCCATCACACCACCACTACTCTGCATCCTTTGAGACCACTCTGATCTCTCCCGATGCATCTATGAATAACTCAATGCCCGCCGACTAGATGGTACCTCCTGCTCATATAGACCCTACCAGTAATCAACCTTTGCACCTACTCTCTATAACTCTCTCACTAGGGAATCAGTTGACGGCCCATGTCCCTGTACTCCCTCCAAGGCCCAAACTCTCTCCTGTAACTGGATCACCCTATCAATGACCTAATCTCTCTCCTACAGCACTATAGTCAACTCTGACTCTCGTGCAAAAAGTTGCACATCTCTAGCTGCCACCTCCGCCTCCATATCCCCTAGCCGTGTCTGCAAAACTAATATCATATTATCCCATAGATCTCCACCACCTGTAGCTCCCTCCCCCATATCCATAGGTGCCTCTCTAGTGGCTCCCTCCCTTGTATCCATAGGTGCCTCTCCCTCCCCCGCATCCCTACCACCTAATCTCATGCCTCCTTGCATCAAAGGTCCCTATGATAGCCGTAATGGCTAACCACCTCTCCCTCTCTGTTGTAACCGTCCACCACCCCCATCTCCACCTCTGAATCCACCACCCCCTCCTCCACCTCCTACATCACCTCCTCCTCCATCCCCACCACCTCCATCCCTTCTCCCTCATCCACCTACTACCACTCCATGACCTCCTCTCCTCCTCCATCTTTGTCTCCTCTCCTCCTTAAAGGATGGAATAGGCTCTACTAGATTTGATATCCGTAGAATTGGATGTGCTGCAATATACTGCGTATACTCATCAATAACCCCTGCATCTACCATCCCTGACCTCATCTACCATGGTCTCACTTGAAGAGTTTAAAACTCTACCAAAGCCTGATCATAGGGTAATACTGGCCCCCAGAAGAGCCTCTCTCGTACCACCCATGCATACTCTCCAGAACCACTCGATAGTCCCTGCCTCCGTCCAAACTATCTCAACACTCTCCCAGGTGCTTGTCTCTCCACATTGTAGGTTTTCCTACCAATGAGGTATCATGTCATAAACAAATATGGCAAGGCCTCTGCATCATCCTCCCAAGGCTCACACTCAATATACAGCCTCCAGATCACTGTATCTAAATCATCTAGCACCCACCGCCACCACTCTAACTTCCCCAAGTGGGGCTGACTCATCATACCACCATACATATATACATAGGGCTGGTCTACTGTCCTAAATCTTAGACTCACTAGTTGAGTCACAAGTAAGTGCTCCCATACTCAGATATGAAGAAGAGTGATCCCCACTCCCAGTGAGCTCACCTCTCAGTATACTACCTCATGCAGCTCCCGATATAAGTGCGATAGAATGCATGACCCCCATGCAAAGCAGGTCCCCTCAGTCATCATCTTCTCTATAACCTGACCCCAACCAATAGCCAGTCCATGCAATCATCGATCTAGGCATAGTAGTTTCCCAACAATACCTGATAAAATAGTCGATAGTGGCTCATACAAAGCCACTATAGCCTCCCATGCTATCGAGCCATCGTGAATAAATACATCCTCATCAAAAAATCTCTGCACTACTAATATCCCCCAAGCTCGATCATATAACACCAGCTCTCCTCGAATAGGAATGTAAAGGATGTGCCACACATCCTCCAGTGTAACCATCATCTCCCCCTGTGCTAAGTGAAACGTACACATCTCATTGTGCCACCACTCTGCCAATGCTGTAATCAAACCGCGATTCATCCAAATCATGGGCATATACATAACATCGTACAGGCTTGTCACTACAATACAATCAACCTCAACCTCTGTCAATCGATCATGTAGCACCTATGTGGCTAGATGCCTCTCTCGCATCTATAAGACGCGAAGCTCCTCCTACACAAGTGCATCAACCATCATCATCAGTTGTTTTGTTTCAAACTTTCTTAAGTTTAAACCTAGACTGTCAACAAATACTTTGATCCAGTATCTTCGGGTCTCAACAGGTAAGCAATCATGGCACACCTAGACTACAACAGACATTTATCCTAATGACCTAAGTGTCAATAGGGCTGCTATGGTTTAGAACAACTCACCTCTCCATCCATCCATCATTGGCATCAGGAGATTCTTTTTCAAAACACTGGGGCATCTATTTTCCTAACAACAACGCTACTCTGCACACAATAGCGCTACTCTGCCAACAATAGCACTAATATGCTAACAACCGCACTAAACCAACTACATTGTAGCACTAAACAAACAATAGCACTACAACAACTATGCAAAAGCACTATATCAACACAATTGCGCTACACACAGTGTTCAATAGTGTTAAACCTACAAATGCGCTAAATCAACTACACAATAGCTCTACACTTTACAAAAACACTATAGTGGCACAATAGCGCTAATTAAATTGACAACAGCGCCAAAACATAGCTTTAGTGCTATTGTTTTGACTCAACTTGGACAAGCTAAAAAACATATAAAAAATGCATGAAAATCAAAATTTTAAATTCACATACCGCTGGTCCGTAGTCATTTGGCTAAATTGACGAACTCACTCTAGCTGATGATCTACTATCGGTACCGGCATCCTGGCTGCGGCTTGCTCTTTCAAAAAGGTCACTATTAGAGCTCAGAAATCACTATGGAGACAAATGCAAATGAACTTGTTTTCACCCCTTTCCCCCCATATATACCCTTCGTCGTAACCCTAATTTTACCCCGCTCATCGCCGTGGTCCCCGTGAACTTCCTGAGCCTCCCATTTCTCCATTTTATCTCCGATTTCTTCTATTCTTTCATCGATATTGCTAAATTATTCTCTTCTATCTCCCTGCCAATTTTCATTCTTTTTCGAGAGATCGCTTGATTTTTCAAAAAAATTGGCACATCTCTCGAGGGGGAATACCACCCATTAAATTACCGTTCTATGTGGCATATTTCTTCACACCCATTTTTCTTTCTTTGAAACAACACGATAAACTACACCGTCTCAAAAAGGGGCAAATGTAGTCACATAAATATGTCCATTTTAATTAAATGAATATTTGCTATTTATTTGATTAAAAATCTACTAGCCATTAGTTAATTAAATTAATATTTAATTAATTCATCTTCAAACATTCTCTTATTAATTAAATAAATTATTCAATTTATTTTAATTAATTCATTAAACTAAATTCACAATCAATTAAATGAATAAATCTTATTTATGTCATTTAAAATCCCCTTTCCTCTTTTAAATAAATTAAATACATTTATTTAAATCATTAAATCCCAAACCCACTTGCATTCTCCTAAAAATGCAACTTGCACCTATTTGTAAAAATAAATGAATTTTATTTTAATAAAAATCCTATTTTCCCTCACCCACCAAACCCACTTGCAATCCTAATCCCCTTCTAGATTCTTCTAAACCCTTCCTAATTAGTCTAATCCATCCCCTAATCATTGTCACATTCCTAAGAAACTTGGAGTCACTTCTCAAAGACTTCAAAGTCTTTGAAAAGCATTTAAGGCTTTATGTGTCTAACAAGCTAACCTCTAAAGTCTTCTAAACCGCTAATGGCTCTTACATGACCATTTATGATTAAATCCACTTGCACCCATGGTTAGGGACTTTGACCCCTAACTCAACCCTCATGTAACCCATGTGTCTCCTCAAGCATTTATTGTTTTGACCATGGTTATCCTCACTAACACTTGCACAAGAGTTTATCCATTGGATAAAAGCATTATTATTTGAATAATGAATTTACCCATTCAACTCAAGCTTAAACTTACCTCCCAACTTAACCCTTGGGTCATGTCAAGCATTTAATGCTTCTTCCCTCTCCTCTCAGCCCATCTCATGTTGACACTTTGATAGCTCTGATACTTAATATAAGTAAAGACCCAATAGCCAACAAGATGAGAGGGGGGGTGAATCATACAAACTTAATCTTCCATAAAAACATCAGATTCAACCTCGGTAACATATATTTCAGTAATATAACCAAAACTATTAAACATGCAAACTCAAAAGCATATGAACATCATAAACCACATAACACCAGATTTAATGTGGAAACCCAAATAGGGAAAAACCGCTATGGGATTTCGGACCCACTAAGAAATATACTATTCTAGAGTATGCTCGGTTAAAAGCAAATCCTATTAAAGATTACAAACACATTGCTAGATGTGACCCAGTTAAGAGATTTCCCTCAGATCTGTTAGGATCTTCACTTTGTTAGAAGTGACCTTGTTAAAGGATTTCAAACACTCAATTAGAATGTCACCTTGCTAGAGGGTTTTACAAATAAGACTATTAAGTCCACTCAGTTAAGAGATTCTCTGTCACTTTCACAAAATAACAGTAATAAAATCTATCTGCAACTTCACATCTAAAATGCTAAAGCAGATTCTTATTTGTTCAATACAATCTAGACATAGAACTAATCTTGTCTATCTGCTGGGCTTCTATACTTTGTTATTCAAACAAAGCTTCAAGCTTCTGTGCTTGGTAATCACTATGTAGCATCTCTGTGCATACACTTGCCCGCATACATTGTTTATCAATAGTTTCCTATTTATAAACAATTAGGTAACTACTTAATCTCCTTGTTCACATTTCCCATGATCAATCATAGCCATCAGATCTTCAATATTGTCCAGGTTCAATGCATCTTTCAATCTAAAAATGTTTTAACCTGCCTTGGAACTTTCATATTAGTCTTGGAACTTGTGCCAGGGTATTGTGGTTCAATCTGAGCTGTAGATCTTCATGCAGACTTTTCATTGCCTTAGGTTCATTAACAAACTTCATTCATAGCTCACCAATCATTGATCAGTTCCAGCTCATCAGCTTCCTTCATTAAATAATGCATGTAAACATTTAATGCATTCTGTTATAGCTCGGTTACAACTCGGTAACAACTCGGTGAATACTAAACTTCACTCGGTAGACATTCTGCCTTCATTAACTAATAGCGATAACCTTAGGGTTTACCGACTAGGTTCTTTGCTTGATAACATAGTATAGTATTAACCTTCACATTTTACAACATATGTATGATGTTAAAACAATCTAAACATCATGATCTCATCATTGTCTGACTCTATACTAATTGCCCATTGAATACCTTATTCATCCCCTTATTCATCATATTCTTTCTTGTGTCTTTTACCGACATCTTTATAATCTTCATATCATACTTCTCAAGATATGGCAACATCATACTGAATTAGAAAATCAATTTCTTGACACCAATGACAAAATAATAATATCAAAATAGTAAACATCTTTAATCAGTTATATCCATAATCATCAACAACCTTCTCAATATCCTTATGAAATGCCAACAATCTTTCATTGTCTGTTATAATGCAATATTACCAATAATCTCCCCCTTTGGCATTGATGGCAAAACCAATTGATTTGACCTTAAAAGATTCGGATTGTTGTGATTTTGAAATGCTGAAATGATCTCCCCTATACATTAGACTTCTCCTGTTTTCAGTCTTCTTTCCAATCTATAGCCTGCTCAGTTTTCTTTTAGTCTTCTCCCCTGATAGGTCTTCTTCCTCTATATTAGTCTTCTCCCCTTTATAGTAGTCTTCTCCCCCTTTGACAACAATGCCAAAAAGTAAAGAACTAAAACATAATTACATTCTGTAAGAAGTTATTTCCTGCTATTGTGTATCAACTGAGTCTCAATCAGAGCATTTGTCCTTAATTCCTGTTCCCTGTAATATTTCCTGTATTATTTCTGTACACCTTTAGAAAACATCCTGAAGTGTATAAATCAGCATCAACTCTCAAAAGATATTCATTAGAGTCATCGGATTAATGCTTTCACCGAACTTGGTCAGTGAGTAGAAGATAGGGGTAGGACCCCTAACTTACTTTTGAGATATTCAAAAGTGTCCCTTGGTAGTGGTTTGGTGAAGATATCTAATATTTGTTCCTTTGTGCTAACATACTCCAATACCACTTTCTTCTCTTGAGCTTCTTCTCTAAGATAATGATGTTTGATAGATATGTGCTTTGTCTTAGAGTGCATAACAGGATTCTTTGAAATATTAATGGCTCTAGTATTGTCACAAAATATAGTTACTGGCTTGGTAACTTTCTCATTTATACCTTCCAACAGTTGTTTGATCCATGCGATGTTGGTACAATTCAATACTGCGGCAACGTTTTTAGCTTCTGCTGTTGACTGTGAAACACATCCTTGTTTCTTGCTAAGCCAACTCACTAGTCTTTCTCCTAAAAAGAAAGCTCCTCCACTTGTGCTTTTTCTATCATCAATGTTGCCTGCCTAATCAGCATCAGTATAAATTTTTAAATCAAAATCATTTCCTTTCTGATATACTAAGCCATAATCCTCAGTGCCTTTCAAGTATCTAAAAATTATTTTGATTGTTGTCATGTGTGTTTCCTTAGGATCTGTAGAGAATCTTGCAACTATACCTATTGCATGTGCTATATCTGGTCTGCTGTGAACAACATATTGTAGCTTTCCAATCATGGATCGGCAAAGTGTCTCATCAACACATGCAGATTCATCATTCTTTGATAATTTACAGTTGGTAGTCATAAGAGTACTTACTGGTTTTGAATCCTCCATTCCAAATTTCTTCAAGATTTCCTTTATGTACTTGGATTGAGTATTGAAAATCTCATTTTTCATTTGCAGTATCTGTAAACTTATTAAATACTTTATCTCACCGATTAATGACATCTCAAATTCTTTGCTCATTTCATTTCCAAAGTTCTTCCATAGAGAGTCATTTCCACAAAATATAATATCATCAACAAATATGGCTGAGATCAGTATTCCATTTTCATCATTATTCATGTACATGTTGTTGTTCTCACTTGTCCTTATAAAACCAATCCTAATCAAATAAGAGTGCAATATTTCATACCATGCTCTTGGTATTTGTTTCAAACCATATAAAGCTTTGTTCAATTTACATACTAGATCTTTATTCTTGTCTTCAACAAATCCTTTAGGATGTTCAATGAAAACTTCTTCTCCTAATATTCCATTCAGAAATGTAGATTTGACATCCATTAGATATATCTTGAAGTTTTTGAAAGTAGCATAGGCCAACAATGTTCTTAGTCCTTCAAGTCTAGCAGCAGGTGCAAAAGTTTCACCATAATCAATTCCTTCTTCTTGAGCATAACCTTTGCAAACTAATCTTGCTTTATTTCGAATGACCTCTCCTTTTTCATTTAGCTTGTTTCTGAAAATCCACTTTGTACCAATTACATTTTTGTCCTTCAGTCTTGGGATTAGTGTCCATGTGTCATTCTTCATGATTTGATCAATCTCTTCTATCATAGCATTTATCCAATCTTCATTGTTAAATACCTCTCTAACTATTCTCGGTTCAAATTCAGATATCAAACATGTGTTATGTCTCAGTTTGTTCCTTGTCATCACTTGATCATCCTTATCTCCTATAATCTGACTTGGTGCATGATGTCTTATGACATACTTGGCTAATACAGGCTCGATAGGCTCTGTATGATCTTCTTCATCACTTGGTAACTAGATATTCTCTTCATTTTCTTCAACAGTCTTCCCGATAGGACTTCTCGGTTGAACATAGACAAATTCATCATAGTCTTCTGGTTCCTTGTAATTTCCTTCATCATTTCTTTCTTCAAATTTATCAATTTTCACATTTGCACTTTCTACTATTTTGTTAGATGATTTGATCAAACATTTAAATGCTTTGCTTCTAGAAGAATAACCTAGAAACATTCCTTCTTCACTTTTCTGATCAAATTTGCCATTTCTATCATCTTTATGAACATAGCATCTACTTCCAAAGATTTTAAAATAACTTACATTAGGTTTCTTATCATACTAGATTTCATATGGTGTCTTCAAAGTACCTTTCTTCAATTGAACTCGGTTCAAGGTGTAAACTGTTGTGCTTATTGCTTCTCTCCAAAATGTTTGTGGCACCTTCTTTTCAATCATCAGTGTTCTAGCACAATCCACAATAGATTTGTTTCTTCTCTCAGCTATTCCATTCTGTTGTGGAGTTCTCAGTGCAGAGACTTGTCTTTTAATACCATGATCATTGCAAAATAAGTTGAACTCATCAGATTTGAACTCTCCTCCTCTATCTTATCTAAGACATTTCAGTTGTCATCCTATTTCATTTTCAACTCTTGCCTTGTACCATTTAAACATTTGAAAAGCTTTTGATTTTTCTTTTAAAAACATTACTAACATCATCCTTGAATAGTCATCCACAAATAATATGAAATATTTATCACCAAAATAACTTTGAACTTTCATAGGACCACAAAGATCAGTGTGCACTAGATCTAAAATTCCTTTAGAAGTGTAAGACTTACTTGTAAAGCTTGATCTTGTCATCTTACCCATCTGGCATCCTCGGGACATAGCATTCTTAGGTTTTTCAAGACTTAGTAGACCTCTTACTCTATGCTTCTTGCTTATTTTGATCAGATTATCAAAATTGACATGACAAAACCTTTTATGCCATAACCAGGTATCATCTAACTTTGCATGCAAACACTTATTCCGAGTTGAGTCAAGGTGAAATGTGTTACCTTTTGTTTGTGTCTCGGTAGTAGCTAACTTTCAATTTTTGTCATGAACTTTGACAATTCCCTTCTGAAATTCTATTCGGTAACTTGTGTTGTTTAGTTGTGCTACACTCAACAAATTGTATTTCAAACCTTCAACCCAATAAACATCATTGCATCTTGCATTATCAAGAAGTGTTATAGATCCTTTAACTCTCATCGTACATGGTCAATCATTACCAAATCTAACATAGCCTCCATTATAATCTTCTAATATACAAACTTGTGTTTATCTCCTATCATATGATGTGAGCATCCACTATCTATAATCCAAGAATCATTAGTGTTTATGTGAGTTATTAGGGATTTTCCTTCATACCTTTCTTCATCTGATCCATCCTTGATAGCCACATAAACTACTTCCTCTGTATCAGTTTCATCTGATTTATAATCGTTGGATTCCTCATCAGCTATTAGGCATGTCTTTCTATCTCTTCTTCTGAAGTCTCAGTGTCTTGTGTAATGATTATCTTTCTGTCTATCATCTCGATAATCTCTCTTTTCAGTAGAATCTTTGTCAGGACAGTTAGAAGCCATATGTCCTATTTTATCACAATTGAAACATTTCAAAGGTAGTTTTCCTTTATACTTACCTTTGCCTCTTGGTAACCTTTTGGCTAATAGTGCTTCAAACTCTTCTTGCTTTCAGATTTCCTCATATAATTTGTGTATTGCCTCCATGTTCTTACAAAATCTTTCACTTGCTCCACTATCATCTCCTTCAGAGTACTTATACTTTCTTTCATTGAAATCATTAGATTCATCAAGATGAAAAGAACTAAATGCAGATTCAACTTTATTTACCGAAGATCCACTGTTATCAAAATTACTTAACTCAAATGCATGTAGCTTACCAATAGTAGCATCTAAAGAAACTGGCATATTAGGTACAGACCTCAATTCATTGATTGCAGAGACTCGGATTACATAAGTTGGTAGAAGGGTTCTTAAAAACTTACTTGTTATATCCTTTTCTTCAATAGTTCCACCTGCTCCTTTGATTTGATTGACAATCTCCTTTAGTCTTGTACTCTACTGAGTTATGTTCTCACCTTCATTCATCCTCATAGATTCAATTTGTCCTCTTAGACTATCTACTTTTGCTCTTTAAACATGTTCATCTCCTCCATATACTGATATGAGCTTATCCCACATTGCCTTTGCATCATTGCAGCCTTCTAGATCATTAAACTCTGAATCAGTCAATGCAGATGTTATTTCAATCATTGCTTGAATATGTTCTTTCTTTGCCGTTATATCTTCCATAATCAATGGATAGGTGCTTGGTGTGACAAAATCATTCTCAAGATAGTATACAACATATTCTCCAACTCCTGATAGATGTAGCTTCATCCTTTTCTGCCATGTAGAGAAAATTGACTTGTTCAGCTTCGGTGCATCCCTCTTATACATCTTTGGATCTTTAACTCAAGTTCCTTTAAACTTTCCTTCTGGAGTCCAAAGCTCTGATACCAATTGATAGTTATGATACTTAATATAAGTAAAAATCCAATAGCCAACAAGATGAGAGGGGGGGGGGGTAAATCATACAAACTTAATCTTCCATAAAAACATCAGATTCAACCTCGATAACATATATTTCAGTAATATAACAAAAATTGTTAAACATGCAAACTCAAAAGCATATGAACATCATAAACCTCATAACACCAGATTTAACATGGAAACCCAAATAGGGAAAAATCATTGTGGGATTTCGGACCCACTAAGAAATATACTCTTCTAGAGTATGCTCTATTAAAAGTAAATCCTGTTAAAGTTTACAAACACATTGCTAGATGTGACCTGATTAAGGGATTTCCCTTAGATCTGTTAGGTTCTTCACCTTGTTAGAAGTGACCTTGTTAAAGGATTTCAAACACTCAATCAGAATGTCACCTTGCTAGAGGGTTTTACAAATAAGACTGTTAAGTCCACTCAGTTAAGAGATTTTTTGTCACTTTCACAAAACAATAGTAATAAAATCTATCTACAACTTCACATCTAAAATGCTAAAGTAGATTCTTATTTGTTCAATACAATCTAGAAATAGAACTAATCTTGTCTATCTGTTGGGCTTCTATACTCTATTATTCAAACAGGGCTTTAAGCTTCTATGCTTGGTAATCACTATGTAGCATCCCTGTGCATACACTTGCCCGCATACATTGTTTATTGACAATTTCCTATTTATAAACAATTAGGTAACCGCTTAATCTCCTTGATCACTTTTCTCATGATCAATCATAGCCATCAGATCTTCAATCCTGTCCAGGTTCAATGCATCTTTTGATTTGAAAATGTTTTACCTCGCCTTGTAACTTGCATATTAGTCTTGGAACTTGTGCAGGGGTATTGCGGTTCAATCTGAGTTATAGATGTTCATGCTGACTTTTCATTGCCTTAGGTTCGTTAACAAACTTCATTCATGGCTCACCAATCATTGATCAATTCCATCTCATCAGCTTCCTTCATTAAACAATGCATGTAAATATTTAATGCATTTTGTTATAGCTTGGTTACAACTCGGTAACAACTTGGTGAATACTAAACTTCACTCGGTAGACATTCCACCTTCATTAACCGATAGGGATAACCTTAGGGTTTACCGACTAGGTTCTTTGCTTGATAACATAGTATAGTATTAACCTTTACATTTTACAACATATGTATGATGTTAAAACAATCTAAACATCATGATCTCATCATTGTCTGACTCGGTACTAGTTTCCCATTGAATACCTTATTCATCCCCTTATTCATCATATTCTTTCATGTATCTTTTACCGACATCTTTATAATCTTCATATCATACTTCTCAAGATATGGCAACATCATACTAATTAGAAAATCAATTTCTTGACATCAATGACAAAATAATAATATCAAGACAGTAAACATCTTTAATCAGTTATATCCATAATCATCAACAACCTTCTCAATATCCTTATGAGATGCCAACAATCTTTCATTGTCTGTTATAATGCAATATTGCCAACAATCTCCCCCTTTGGCATTGGTGGCAAAACCAGTTGATTTGACCTTAAAAGATTCATATTGCTATGATTTTGAAATGCTGAAATGCTCTCCCCCATACATTAGACTTCTCCTATTTTCAGTCTTCTTTCCAATCTATAGTCTGCTCAGTTTTCTTTTAGTCTTCTCCCCTGATAGGTCTTCTTCCTCTATATTAGTCTTCTCCCCTTTATAGTAGTCTTCTCCCCCTTTGACAACAATGCCAAAAAGTAAAGAACTAAAACATAATTACATTCTGTAAGAAGTTATTTCCTGCTATTGTGTATCAACTGAGTCTCAATCAGAGCATTTGTCCTTAATTCCTGTTCCCTGTAATATTTCCTGTATTATTTCTGTACACCTTTAGAAAACATCCTGAAGTGTATAAATCAGCATCAACTCTCAAAAGATATTCATTAGAGTCATCGGATTAATGCTTTCACCGAACTTGGTCAGTGAGTAGAAGATAGGGGTAGGACCCCTAACTTACTTTTGAGATATTCAAAAGTGTCCCTTGGTAGTGGTTTGGTGAAGATATCTAATATTTGTTCCTTTGTGCTAACATACTCCAATACCACTTTCTTCTCTTGAGCTTCTTCTCTAAGATAATGATGTTTGATAGATATGTGGTTTGTCTTAGAGTGCATAACAGGATTCTTTGAAATATTAATGGCACTTGTATTGTCACAAAATATAGTTACTGGCTTGGTAACTTTCTCATTTATACCTTCCAACAGTTGTTTGATCCATGCGATGTTGGTACAATTCAATACTGCGGCAACATTTTCAGCTTCTGTTGTTGACTGTGAAACACATCCTTGTTTCTTGCTAAGCCAACTCACTAGTCTTTCTCCTAAAAAGAAAGCTCCTCCACTTGTGCTTTTTCTATCATCAATGTTGCCTGCCCAATCAGCATCAGTATAAACTTTTAAATCAAAATCATTTCCTTTCTGATATACTAAGCCATAATCCTCTGTGCCTTTCAAGTATCTAAAAATTATTTTGATTGCTATCATGTGTGTTTCCTTAGGATCTGTAGAGAATCTTGCAACTATACCTACTGCATGTGCTATATCTGGTCTACTGTGAACAACATATTGTAGCTTTCCAATCATGGATCAGTAAAGTGTCTCATCAACAGATGCAGATTCATCATTCTTTGATAATTTACAGCTGGTAGTCATAGGAGTACTTATTGGTTTTGAATCCTCCATTCCAAATTTCTTCAAGATTTCCTTTATGTACTTGGATTGAGTAATGAAAATCTCATTTTTCATTTGCAGTATCTGTAAAACTATAAAATACTTTTTCTCACCGATTAATGACATCTCAAATTCTTTGCTCCTTTCATTTGCAAAGTTCTTGCATAAAGAGTCATTTCCACAAAATATAATATCATCAACAAATATGGTTGAGATCAGTATTCTATTTTCATCATTCTTCATGTACATGTTGTTGTTCTCACTTGTCCTTATAAAACCAATCTTAATCAAATAAGAGTGCAATCTTTCATACCATGCTCTTGGTGTTTGTTTCAAACCATATAGAGCTTTGTTCAATTTACATATCGGATCTTTATTCTTGTCTTCAACAAATACTTCAGGTTGTTCAATGAAAACTTCTTCTTCTAATATTCCATTCAGAAATGCAGATTTGACATTCATTTGATATATCTTGAAATTTTTGAAAGTAGCATAGGCCAACAATGTTCTTAGTCATTCAAGTCTAGCAACAGGTGCAAAAGTTTCACCATAATCAATTCCTTCTTCTTGAGCATAACCTTTGCAAACTAATCTTGCTTTATTTCGAATGACCTCTCCTTTTTCATTTAGCTTGTTTCTAAAAATCCACTTTGTACCGATTATATTTTTGTCCTTCGGTCTTGGGATTAGTGTCCATGTGTCATTCTTCTTGATTTGATCAATCTCTTCTGTCATAGCATTTATCCAATCTTCACTGTTAAATGCCTCTTTCACTATTCTCGGTTCAAATTCAGATATCAAACATGTGTTATGTCTCAGTTTGTTCCTTGTCATCATTAGAACATCCTTATCTCGTATAATCTGACTTGGTGCATGATGTCTTCTGACATACTTGGCTAATACAGGCTCGGTAGGCTCTGTATGATCTTCTTCATCACTCGGTAACTGGATATTCTCTTCATTTTCTTCAATAGTCTTCCCGGTAGGACTTCTCGGTTGAACATAGACAAATTCATCATAGTGTTCTGGTTCCTTGGAATTTCCTTCATCATTTCTTTTTGCAAATTCATCAATTTTCACATTTGCACTTTCTACTATTTTGTTAGATGATTTGATCAAACATTTAAATGCTTTTCTTCTAGAAGAATAACCTAGAAACATTCCTTCTTCACTTTTCTGATCAAATTTGCCATTTCTATCATCTTTATGAACATAGCATCTACTTCCAAAGATTTTAAAATAACTTACATTAGGTTTCTTATCATACCAAATTTCATATGGTGTCTTCAAAGTAACTTTCTTCAATTGAACTCAGTTCAAGGTGCAAACTGTTGTGCTTATTGGTTCTCTCCAAAATGTTTGTGGCACCTTCTTTTCAATCATCAGTGTTCTAGCACAATCCACAATAGATTTGTTTCTTCTCTCAGCTATTCCATTTTGTTGTGGAGTTCTTGGTGCAGAGACTTGTCTTTTAATACCATGATCATTGCAAAATTATTTGAACTCATCAGATGTGAACTCTCCTCCTCTATCTAGTCTAAGATATTTCGGTTGCCTTCCTGTTTCATTTTCAACTCTTGCCTTGTACCATTTACACATTTGAAAAGCTTCTGATTTTTCTTTTAAAAACATTACTGACATCATCCTTGAATAGTCATCCACAAATAATATGAAATATTTATCACCATAATAACTTTGAACTTTCATAGGACCACAAAGATCAGTGTGCACTAGATCTAAAATTCCTTTAGAAGTGTAAGACTTACTTATAAAGCTTGATCTTGTCATCTTACCCATCTGGCATCCTTGACACATAGCATTCTCAGGTTTTTCAAGACTCGGTAGACCTCTTACTCTATGCTTCTTGCTTATTTTGATCAGATTATCAAAATTGACATGACAAAACCTTTTATGCCATAACCAGGTATCATCTAACTTTGCATGAAAACACTTATTCCAAGTTGAGTCAAGGTGAAATGTGTTAACTTTTGTTTGTGTCCTGGTAGCAGCTAACTTTCAATTTTTGTCATGAACTTTGACAATTCCCTTCTGAAATTCTATTCAGTAACCTGTGTTGTTTAGCTATGCTACACTCACCAAATTGTATTTCAAACCTTCAACCCAATAAACATCATTACATCTTGCATAATCAAGAAGTGTTATAGATCCTTTACCTCTCACCGGACATGGTGAATCAGTACCGAATCTAACATACCCTCCATTATAATCTTCTAATATAACAAACTTGTGTTTATCTCCTATCATATGATGTGAGCATCCACTATCTATAATCCAAGAATCATTAGTGTTTATGTGAGATATTAGGGCTTTTTCTTCATACCTTTCTTCATTTGATCCATCCTTGATAGCCACATAAACTACTTCCTCTTTATCAGTCTCATTTGATTTATCATCGTTGGATTCCTCATCAGCTATTAGACATGTCTTTCTATCTCTTCTTCTGAAGTCTCAGTGTCCTGTGTAATGATTATCTTTCTCTCTATCATCTCGGTAATCTCTCTTTTCAATAGAATCTTTGTCAGGACAGTTAGAAGCCATATGTCCTATTTTATCACAATTGAAATATTTCAAAGGTAGTTTTCCTTTATACTTACCTTTGCCTCTTGGTAACCTTTTGGCTAATAGTGCTTCAAACTCTTCTTGCTTTCAGATTTCCTCATATAATTTGTGTACTGCCTCTATGTTCTTATGAAATCTTTCACTTGCTCCACTATGATCTCCTTCAGAGTACTTATACTTTCTTTCATTGAAATCATTAGATTCATCAAGATGAAAAAAACTAAATGTAGATTCAACATTATTTACCAAAGATCCACTATTATCAAATTTACTTAACTCAAATGCATGTAGCTTACCAATTGTAGCATCTAAAGAAACTGGCATTTTAGGTATAGACCTCAATTCATTGATTGCAGAGACTCGAATTGCATAAGCTGGTAGAAGGGTTCTTAAAATCTTACTTGTTATATCCTTTTCTTCAATAGTTCCACCTGCTCCTTTGATTTGATTGACAATCTCCTTTAGTCTTGTATTGTACTGAGTTATGTTCTCACCTTCATTCATCCTCATAGATTCAATTTGTCCTCTTAGACTATCCACTTTTGCTCTTTAAACATGTTCATCTCCTCCATATACTGATATGAGCTTATCTCACATTGCCTTTACATCATTGCAACCTTCTAGATCATTAAACTCTGAATCGGTCAATGCAGATGTTATTGCAATCATTGCTTGACTATGTTCTTGCTTTTCCTTTATCTCTTCCATAGTCAACGGATAGGTGTTTGGTGTGACAAAATCATTCTCTAGATTGTATACAACATATTCTCCAACTCCTGATAGATGTAGCTTCATCCTTTTCTGCCATGTAGAGAAACTTGACTTGTTCAGCTTCGGTGCATCCCTCTTATACATCTTTGGATCTTTAACTCAAGTGCCTTTAAAATTTCCTTCTGGAGTCCAAAGCTCTAATACCAATTGATAGTTCTGATACCTAATATAAGTACAAATCCAATAGCCAACAAGATGAGAGGGGGGGGGGTAAATCATACAAACTTAATCTTCCATAAAAACATTAGATTCAACCTCGGTAACATATATTTCAGTAATATAACCAAAATTGTTAAACATGCAAACTCAAAAGCATATGAACATCATAAACCTCATAACACCAGATTTAACGTGGAAACCCAAATAGGGAAAAACCATTGTGGTATTTCGGACCCACTAAGAAATATACTCTTCTAGAGTATGCTCGGTTAAAAGTAAATCATGTTAAAGATTACAAACACATTGCCAGACGTGACCCGATTAAGGGATTTCCCTTAGATCTATTAGGATCTTCACCTTGTTAGAAGTGACCTTGTTAAAGGATTTCAAACACTCAATCAGAATGTCACCTTGCTAGAGGGTTTTACAAATAAGACTGTTAAGTCCACTCGATTAAGAGTTTTTCTGTCACTTTCACAAAATAATAGTAATAAATCTGCAACTTCACATTTAAAATGCTAAAGCAGATTCTTATTTGTTCAATACAATCTAGACATAGAACTAATCTTGTCTATCTGTTGGGCTTCTATACTCTGTTATTCAAACAGGTCTTCAAGCTTTTGTGCTCGGTAATCTCTATGTAGCATCCCTGTGCATACACTTGCCCGCATACATTGTTTATCAACAGTTTCCTATTTATAAACAATTAGGTAACCGCTTAATCTCCTTGATCACATTTCCCATGATCAATCATAGCCATTAGATCTTCAATCTTGTCCAGGTTCAATGCATCTTTCGATCTGAAAACTTTTTACCCTACCTTGGAACTTGCATATTAGTCTTGGAACTTGTGCCAGGGTATTGCAGTTCAATCTGAGCTGTAGATCTTCATGCTAACTTTTCATTGCCTTAGGTTCGTTAACAAACTTCATTCACGGCTCACCAATCATTGATCAGTTCTAGCTCATCAGCTTCCTTCATTTAATAACACATGTAACATTTAATGCATTCTATTATAGCTCGGTTACAACTTGGTAACAACTCGGTGAATACTAAACTTCACTCGGTAGACATTCTGCCTTCATTAACCGATAGAAATAACCTTAGGGTTTACCGACTAGGTTCCTTAGGGTTTACCGATTAGGTTCTTTGCTTGATAACATAGTATAGTATTAACCTTTACATTTTACAACATATGTATGATGTTAAAACAATCTAAACATCATGTTCTCATCATTGTTTGACTCAGTACTAGTTGCCCATTGAATACCTTATTCATCCCCTTATTCATCATATTCTTTCCTGTGTCTTTTACCGATATCTTTATAATCTTCATATCATACTTCTCAAGATATGGCAACATCATACTGAATTGGAAAATCAATTTCTTGACATCAATAAAAAAATAATAATATCAAGATAGTAAACATCTTTAATCAGTTATATCCATAATCATCAACAACCTTCTCAATATCCTTATGAAATGCCAACAATCTTTCATTGTCTGTTATAATGCAATATTGCCAACACACTTGTCATCCTGGGATTGGGTTGAAATTCCTCACATGGATCATAAACCATTCAATCCTAACCCTTGTTATTACTCAATCTCAACCATCCATTGTTCCATTTTTCCTATAAATAGAGTCCATTTCTTCATAATCCAGATCTTGAAAACTTGTATGCATTTACATTATAGTCATTTTTAGAGACCATTTAGTATAGATCAATCATATTCACTCTTTTGGTTTAAAATCAACACTAGCTAATTAGATAATCTCTTATTTTAGCTTTTGTTCACACTTACATACAATTAGATTAATCATTTTTCAATCTTGAACCTCCACAAGGCATCCATAGTGCAAAAAGTTGTTGAGAGCTACACTAATTTGGAACTTGGAGAGGAGAGGAACAAGGGAGGAGGAACTACAAGCATGGTGGAAGGCATTTGGAGATGCCTTATTGTATTTTCTTTCATTGTCAAATGCTTTATTATGTTTTTAGTGTCTCTCTTGGTATGTCTGCTTAGACTAGTCTTTGGTTGATTAACACTAACAATTCTTTGTTTCTTGTTGTTTATCTTATGTGTTATACCACCACAGGTTTTTGTCTAAACATCTCCCATTTTGCAGAGCATCAATTGTTTATATGTGTATATAGAGGTATAATATGTATATATACAAGTATTAAGTGTGCACACACAGGCATACATATGTGTGTGTGTGTGTGTGTGTGTACACATATTAATATTTTATGTTTCATTAAAAAATAATTGAAGATTTTAGTTAGTTTAAAGATATTAAGTCAATTTTTATGTTTGATTAGAAAAAAAATTGAAAATTTTAATTAGTTTAAAGAGATTAAATCTCTTAAATATACTTATATTATATAAATATGTTTGAGAGACTTAATCTCTTTAAACTAACTAAAATCCTCAATTGTTCTCTAATCAAAACATGAAATATAGAGTTTACCAATGAAAGAACTACTATAATACCAACCACATCCTTGTTTAAATGTGACCTCTTTATTTCTATATTCCCATCATATTAGCTTGAATTTACCAAGAGACCTAAATCTCCTAAAAAAATTATGTTTTGACCTGGATCGTTTTACATATTTCTCTACTCACACCTTTCTAAGTGGAATATTTATAATTAAACAATACTTCATTTACTAATTTATATTTGTTACACCTCAAATCCTCTAATTAACTAATGAGAAACCACTACCTTGAATCAATAACCAAATTTAAAGTTCTAGATCCAATGTCCATCACCAAATTACTCCCCATGTTTCTAGGGAAGGATCATTCACTAATATTCCTCTCTCTCTCTCTCTCTCTCTCTCTCTCTCTCTCTCTCTCTCTCTCTCTCTCTCTCTCTCTCTCTCTCTCTCTCTCTCTCTCTCTCTCTCTCTCTCTCTCTCTCTACCTTTCTTTGTTGTACTCTATATTTGGCACACATGACCAAGCTTCAAATTTTATGTAATTACTCAAGAATTGAAAAGCATATTTTAGGTGTATAGACTAAAATTCAAAATTGATTCATGTTTATGATTCAAATTTATGAAATTGATGCATGTTACACATGTGTGTTTATGTGATTGATGCATGTTTAATATTGATACATACATTTACATATTGATGGGCACATGCTATGTTCTTATGTGCATGATGTATTCAATTTTTTTAGATCTACTATGAGATATGAAATTGATTACAACATTTATGATTGTGAAAGATAATTATTTGAGATCTCTAGATTTATTCTGAATACGTTTAGAATTTAATAAATTGAATCTTAGTACATACATTTAAATAGTATATAATTAATTTGAATGTATCTAGTAATTGTCTTTCAATTTAATAATTAAATAAAGCAATCTAAGTCTTGACCTTAAATTATCCTTCAAGTGTACCTATCTATATTATAGGCATCATGGTAGATGAGGCAATTCCCCCATAGGAACCATTTTCATGAACAAACATTTAGATTGATAAATTAAGAGCCTTAATAAATAGTAGTAGAATCACAAGTGTCTATAAGAACACTTGTCAGAGTATTCTTGACAACCTTGTAGAAATTAGGAATGACATTCAAGGCACTAATGCCTATTCTATAGATGTAATATAGGTTATTCTTTTTAGGGAGGGGCAAGAGGTTTGTAAGGGTTTGTTCCTTTTTGAGGTTCAGGGTTTAGTGTCTAAAGAACCCAAAAAGAGAATTGTTTTCCATCTTACTTGGGAAAAAATAAGGTGAAGGGATATCAAGTTACTAGATATGAGGATCTTGCGATGGCTTCTTTGATATGTACCCACTCTTTCTTGCTTCACATGGTTGTTATCCAAATAGAAACCAAATTTCACTCTATCTTGCATTGCAGTTATATGTTGAGGTTTGTTTGAAAAAGGACATCAACTACATTGATTTGCCACCATATCTAGGTTAGGGTCATGTAGGCTTTCCGATAGGGATACTTACCATTGAGAAAGTCAATAGATTCCAACACATAGGACCATTGTTGGTCAGAGGGCACCAGTTATTGCCCCTTCATTAGGTCCCATGATAGATGAGGTTGTTCTTAGTACCCAGCTTCGAGGAGCCATTGATAGAGTTGGTTTCATTATAGGTGTGATAGCTTTGATATCCAATAATCAAGTGGGCCAATATTTCATGAGTCATTGACACTCAAGATCTTCATTTGCAACACACCCTAGTAGCAGCTCACATGATCCTTATGGTACATTGGGCATCCCTTTCTCACTAGCCTAGAGGGTCTTACAGAAGACATGGTACATGTTACTCTAATTAGTTTGGCTGAGGATATTTTGGATACATATGCATTCATTGCATCATAGCATCATATCCCTATAGCAGAGGTCAAAGGTCGCATGGGTTCCATCTTTCATGATCCACATTTAGGATCTCATCACTCTCATCACCCAGGTGGGCCCAATAGTAGTGCACATTAGGATCCACATATAGACTATTATGTTGTTGCAGAGGGAGAGGCATAGGGTACAAATCCTTCAGCAAGTGCAAAGCATCCTACGTTTGATTCTATCATGCAGGATGTTGACTTCAACTTAATGATGACAGGTTATATAGATTTGTTGACATGTTCAGATTTTTCATTGATGCCATATTGGTTGCACAGTCCCCTACATTCATCATTACTGGGACACATGACAACTTCTCATGTTGCAGACATAGATTTGAGATAGGATGAGACTGAGCAGCTTGATATTATAGTGGACATGATCATTGCTAGATAGTCTAAGTACTATCATGTGCCACCTTCTACAAAGGTAAATTTTATTTAACATCATACGCATGGTGCAAATTTCCATTTTATAATTTAAATAAGTTTTAACTAAATTCAAATGATCATCTATGTATATAATTTGTGTAGGTGGAGATGCCTCTTTTATTACTACCTTGAGCTCTGATCGTGTACGTTGGTGAGACTCAGTTGATGATACGACCACTAGTGGACATGTGAGTTTTAACTTTATACACATGTACATGTGTACACACATACATTTTTTTAAATGATTATAATTTATATATAATGTATAAATTATTTAACATGTGTAGACCGCTTTATATATAGGGATTGGTACATCCTTCAGAGAAGGATAATCACTCAGAGGATTGCTCCACTAGGAGCCGTCATGATGACCAAGGTGAGCCATCTAGCTAGACATTAGCACATGTTTACATTAGCCATCTAGTTGTTTGATGATATACATACATTTTATGATCTACTTTATACACATGTTTGACATGTTATTGATGATATGCATACATTTGATGATCTACTTTATATGTCTAACATGTTGTTTGATGATATACATATATTTCATGATCTACTTTATATGTTTAACATGTTTGATGCTCTATATACATTTGATGATATTATATATACATTGGATGATCTCTAGACAAGTTTGTATATGTTTGTTCGTGATCATGAACCTGTTTACTTATTCATATGAATAGATGTACATATACATGTATATACATGCATGCATTTACATAGATTGTGTTATTTGTTCTAGCCATGTCCTAATATTAGATTTATATATACCACATGTTTGAGGAGTTCTATATAAATATATTTGATGACACTTTAAATCATGATATATATAAATTGGATGATCTGTCTATATTTGTATATGTTTTATTATGATCACGTATTTGTATTTACTAATTCATGTGGAAAAGTATATACGTGTATACTGATAGTTGTGATACTTAATGTTAAGTACAGATGCCAAGCTAATAAGATGAGAGGGGGGGGGTTAATCATACAAACTTAATCTTCCATAAAAACAACAGATTCAACCTCGATAACATATACTTCAGTAATATAACCAAAACTGCTAAACATGCAAACTCAAAAGTATATAAACATCATAACACTCACAACACCAGATTTAACATGGAAACCCAAATAGGGAAAACCACTATGGGATTTTGGACCCACTAAGAAATATACTCTTCTAGAGTATGCTTGGTTAAAAGCAAATCCTGTTAAAGATTACAAACACATTGCTAGATGTGACCATGTTAAGGTATTTCCCTCAGATCTGTTAGGATCTTCACCTTGTTAGAAGTGACATTGTTAAAGGATTTCAAACACTCAATCAGAATGTCACCTTGCTAGAAGGTTTTACAAATAAGACTGTTAAGTCCACTTGGTTAAGATATTTTCTGTCACTTTACAAAATAACAGTAATAAAAATCTATCTGCAACTTCACATCTAAAAATGCTAAAGCAGATTCTTATTTGCTCAATACAATAGGACTTATCTTGTCCATCTGTTGGGCTCTATACTCTATTATTCAAATAGGTCTTCAAGCTTCTATGCTCGATAATCACTATGTAGCATCCCTATGCATACACTTGCCCGCATACATTGTTTATCAATAGTTCCTTATTTATAAACAATTTGCCAACCGCTTAATCTCCTTGATCACATTTCCCATGATCAATCATAGCCATTAGATCTTCAAACTTTGACTAGGTTCAATGTATCCTTCAATCTGAAAATGTTTTACCTCACCTTGTAACTTGCATACATTTCTTGGAACTTGTGCTAGGGTATTGCGGTTCAATCTGAGTTGTAGATCTTCCTGCCAATTTTCCTTTATCATAGATTCTTTAACAAACTTCATGCATGACATACCAATCATTTAATCAATTCCAGCTCATCAACTTCCTTCATTAAATAATGCTTTTATTTATTCAATGCATTTTGTTACTACTCGGTTGCAACTCGGTAAATACTAAACTTCACTTGGTAGACATTCTACCTTCATTAACCGATAGCGATAACCTTAGGGTTTACCGACTAGGTTCCTTAGGGTTTACCGACTAGGTTCTTTGCTTGGTAACATAGTATAGTACTAACCTTACAATTAACAACATATGTAGGATATCAAAACAATCTAAACATCATGATCTCATCATTGTCTAACTCAGTAATAGTTTTCCATTGAATAACTTATTCCTCCCCTTATTCATCACATTCTTTCTGTGTCTTTTACCGACATCTTTATACTCATCAAATTATACTTCTTAAGATATGGCAGCATAATATTGAATTAGAAAATCAGTTTCTTGACATCAATGAAAAAATAATAATATTAAGACAGTAAACATCCTTGATCAGTTATATCCATATTCATCAACAACCTTCTCAATATCCTTATTGAAATGCCAACAATCTCCCTTGTCTGTTATAATGCCAACAATCTCCCCCTTTGGTATTGATGGAAAAATCAATTTATTTGACCTAATTGATTCTGATTACTATTCTGAAATGCTCTCCCTCTATCATTAGTCTTCTCCCCCATACATTAGTCTTCTCCCTTTTTCTTCAATCTTCTCCCTCTTTGACAACAATGCCAAAAAGTAAAGAACCAAAACATAATTTCTTCCTGTATGAAGTGATTTCTTGCTGTTATGTGTCAACTTAGTCTCAGTCAGAGCATTTTGTCTTCAATTCATGTTCCCTGTATTGTTTCCTGCACACCTTTAGAAAGCATCCTAAAGTGTGTAAATCAGCATCAACTCCTAAAAGATATTTTGTAGAGTCATCGAATTGATGCTTTCACCGAACTCGGTCAATGAGTAGAAGATAAGGGTAGAACCCCTAACTTACTTCTGAGATACTCAAAAGTGTCCCTTGGTAGTGCCTTGGTGAAGATATCTACTATTTGTTCCTTTGTGCTAACATATTCCAACACCACTTTCTTCTCTTGAGCTTCTTCTCTAAGATAATGATATTTGATAGAGATGTGCTTTGTCTTAGAGTGCATAATAGGATTCTTTGAAATGTTAATGGCACTAGTATTGTCATAGAATATAGTTACTGGTTCGGTAACTTTCTCATTTATACCTTCCAACAATTGTTTGATCCATGCTATGTTGGTACAATTCAATGTTGCAGCAACATATTCAGCTTTTGCTGTTGACTGTGAAACACATCCTTATTTCTTGCTAAGTCAACTCACTAGTCTTTCTCCTAAAAAGAAAGCTCCTCCACTTGTGCTTTTCCTATCATCAATGTTTCTTGCCCAATCAGCATCAATATAAACTTTTAAATCAAAGTCATTTCTTTTTTGATATACTAAGCCATAATCCTCAGTGCCTTTCAAGTATCTGAAAATTCTCTTGATTGTTGTCATGTGTGTTTCCTTAGGATCTGCAGAGAATCTTGCAACTATACCTACTGCATGTGCTATATCTGGCCTATTGTGAACAACATATTGTAGCTTTCCAATCATAGATTAGTAAAGTGTCTCATCAACAGATGTAGATTCATCATTCTTTGATAGTTTATAGTTGGTAGTCATAGGAGTACTTACTGGTTTTGAATCCTCCATTCCAAATTTCTTCAAGATTTCCTTTATGTACTTGGATTGAGTAATGAAAATCTCATCTTTCATTTGCAATATCTGTAAACCTATAAAATACTTTATCTCACTAATTAATGACATCTCAAATTCTTTGCTCATTTCATTTCCAAAGTTCTTGCATAGAGAGACATTTCCACAAAAGATAATATCATCAACAAATATGGCTGAGATCAGTATTCCATTTTCATCATTCTTCATGTATATGTTACTATTTTCACTTGTCCTTATAAAACCAATCTTGATTAAATAAGAGTGCAATCTTTCATACCATGCTCTAGGTGCTTGTTTCAAACCATATAAAGCTGTGTTCAATTTACATACCTGATCTTTATTCTTGTCTTCAACAAATCCTTCAGGTTGTTCAATAAAAACTTCTTCTAATATACCTTTCAGAAATACAGATTTGACATCCATTTGATATACCTTGAAATTCTTGTAAGCAGCATATGCAAACAATGTTCTTACTCCTTCAAGTCTTGCCATAGGTGCAAAAGTCTCACCATAATCAATTCCTTCTTCTTGGGCATAACCTTTGCAAACTAGTCTTACTTTATTTCGAATGACCTCAACTTTTTCATTTAGCTTGTTTTTGAAAATCCACTTTGTACTGATTACATTTTTGTCCTTCGGTATTGGGACCAATGTCCATGTGTCATTCTTCTTGATTTGATCAATCTCTTCTATCATAGCATTTGTCCAATCTTCACTATTAAATGCCTCTTTCACTACTCTTGGTTCAAATTCAAATATTAGACATGTGTTATGTCTCAGTTTGTTCCTTGTCATCACTAGATCATCCTTATCTCCTATAATCTGACTTGATGCATGATGTCTTCTGACATACTTGGCTAATACAGGCTCGGTAGGCTCTGTATGATCTTCTTCATCACTCGGTAACTGGATATTCTCTTTATTTTCTTCTGCAATTTTCTTGGTAGGACTTGTCAGTTGAACATAGACAAATTCATCATAATCTTCTAGTTCTTTAGAATTTCCTTCATCATTTCTTTCTACAAATTCATCAATTTTCACATTTGCACTTTCTACTATTTTGTTAGATTATTTGATTAGACATTTAAATGCTTTACTTCTAGAAGAATAACCAAGAAATGTTCCTTCATCACTTTTTTGATCAAACTTGCCATTTCTATCATCCTTGTGTACATAGCATCTACTTCCAAAGATTTTGAAATAACTTACATTAGGTTTCTTGTCATACTAGATCTCATATGGTGTCTTCAAAGTTCCTTTTTTCAGTTGTACTCAGTTCAGGGTGTAAATTATTGTGCTTATTGCTTCTCTCCAAAATGTTTGTGGCACTTTCTTTTCAATCATCAGGATTCTGGCACAATCCACAATAGATCTATTTCTTCTCTCAGCTATTCCATTTTGTTGTGGAGTTCTTGGTGCAGAGACTTGTCTTTTTATACCATGATCATTATAGAATAAGTTGAACTCGTCAGATGTGAACTCTACTCCTCTATCTGATCTAAGACATTTCAGTTGTCTTCTTGTTTCATTTTCAACTCTTTCCTTGTACCATTTAAACATTTGAAAAGCTTCTGATTTTTCTTTTAAAAACATAACTAACATCATCCTTGAGTAATCATCCACAAATAATATAAAGTATTTATCACCATAATAACTTTCAACTTTCATAGGACCACAAAGATCAGTGTGCACGGGATCTAAAATTCCCTTAGAAGTGTAGGACTTACTTGTAAAGCTTCATTTTGTCATTTTACCCATCTGGCATCCTCGGCACATAGTATTCTCAGGTTTTTCAAGACTCAGTAGACCTCTTACTCGATGCTTCTTGCTTATTTTGATCAGATTATCAAAATTTACATGACAAAACCTTTTATGCTATAACCAGGTATCATCTATCTTTGCATACAAACACTTATTCTGAGTTGAGTCAAGGTGAAATGTGTTACCTTTTGTTTGTGTCCCGGTAGCAGCTAACTTTCCATGCTTGTCATGAACTTTGACAATTCCTTTCTAAAATTCTATTCGGTATCTTGTATTTTTTAGTTGTGCTACACTCAACAAATTGTATTTCAAACCTTCAACCCAATAAACATCATTGCATCTTGCATTGTCAAGAAGTGTTATAGATCCTTTACCTTTTACTAGACATGGTGCATCATTACCAAATCTTACATAGCCTCCATCATAATCTTCTAACATAACAAACTTGTGTTTATCACCTGTCATGTGATGTGAGCATCCACTATCTATGATCCAAGAATCATTAGTATTTATGTGAGATATTAGGGCTTTTTCTTCATACCTTTCTTCATCTGATCCATCTATGATAGCCACATAACTACTTCCTCTATATCAATTTCATCTGATTTATCATCATTGGATTCCTCATTGGCTATTGAGCATGTCTTTCTATCTCTTCTTCTGAAGTCTCGGTGTCCTGTGTAATGATTATCTTTCTGTCTATCATCTCAGTAATCTCTCTTTTCAGTAGAATCTTTGTTAGGACAGTTAGAAGCCATATGTCCTATCTTATCACAATTGAAACATTTCAAAGGTAGTTTTCCTTTATACTTACCTTTGCCTCTTGATAACCTTCTGGCTAATAGTGCTTCAAACTCTTCTTGCTTTCTGATTACCTCATACAGTTTATGTACTTCCTCCATGTTCTTGCAAAATCTTTCACTTGCTCCATTGTGATCCCATTTAGTGTACTTACTCATTCTATCATTGTAATCATTAGATTCACTAACATGAAAAGAACTGATTGCAGATTCAACTTTATTTACTGAAGACCCACTGTTATCAAAGTTGCTTAACTCAAATGCATGTATTTTGCCAATAGTAGCATCTAAAGAAACTGGTATATTGGGTACAGACCTTAATTCATTAATTGTAGAGACTTAGATTGCATAAGCTGGTAGAAGGGTTCTTAACAACTTACTTGTTATATCCTTTTCTTCAATAGTTCCACCTACTCCTTTGATTTGATTGACAATCTCCTTTAGTCTTGTACTATACTGGGTTATGTTCTCACCTTCATTCATCCTCATAGATTCAAGTTGTCCTCTTAGACTATCCACTTTTGATCTTTGAACATGTTCATCTCCACCATACACAAATATGAGCTTGTCCCACATTGCCTTTGCATCATTGCAGCCTTCTAGATCATTAAACTCTGAGGCGGTCAATGCAAATGTTATTTTAATCATTGCTTGGATATGTTCTTGCTTTTCTTTTGTCTCTTCCATTGTCAATGGATAGGTGCTCGGTGTAATGAAATCATTCTCCATATAATATACAACATATTCTCCAACTCCTGATAGGTGCAGCTTCATCCTTTTCTGCCATGTAGAGAAACTTGACTTGTTCAGCTTTGGTGCATCCCTCTTATACATCTTTGGACCATTTCCTCAAGTACCTTTAAACTTTTCCTTCCGTAGTCCAAAGCTTTGATACCAATTGATAATTTTGATACTTAATGTTAAGTAAAGATGCCAAGTTAATAAGATGAGAAGGGGGGCTGAATCATACAAACTTAATCTTCCATAAAAACAACAGATTCAACCTCGGTAACATATACTTCAGTAATATAACTAAAACTACTAAACATGCAAACTCAAAAGCATACAAACATCATAACACTCATAACACCAGATTTAACGTGGAAACCCAAATAGGGAAAAACCATTGTGGGATTTCAGACTCACTAAGAAATATACTCTTCTAGAGTATGCTCGGTTAAAAGCAAATCCTATTAAAGATTACAAACACATTGCTAGATGTGACCCGGTTAAGGGATTTCCCTCAGATTTGTTAGGATCTTCACCTTGTTAAAGGATTTCAAACACTCAATCAGAATGTCACCTTGCTAGAAGGTTTTACAAATAAGATTGTTAAGT
Organism: Cryptomeria japonica; assembly: GCF_030272615.1. Lineage (NCBI taxonomy): Eukaryota > Viridiplantae > Streptophyta > Pinopsida > Cupressales > Cupressaceae > Cryptomeria > Cryptomeria japonica. The sequence goes on along the minus strand of NC_081411.1, from coordinate 769,558,646 downwards.
CCACTCGGTTAAGAGATTTTCTGTCACTTTACAAAATAACAGTAATAAAAATCTATCTGCAACTTCACATCTAAAAATGCTAAAGAAGATTCTTATTTGCTCAATAAAATAGGACTTATCTTGTCCATCTGTTGGGCTCTATACTCTGTTATTCAAACAGGTCTTCAAGCTTCTATTCTCAGTAATCACTATGTAGCATCCCTGTGCATACACTTGCCCGCATACATTGTTTATCAACAGTTCCTTATTTATAAACAATTTGCCAACCACTTAATCTCCTTGATCAATCATAGCCATCAGATCTTCAAACTTTGACTAGGTTCAATGTATCCTTCGATCTGAAAATGTTTTACCCTGCCTTGTAACTTGCATACATTTCTTGGAACTTGTGCTAGGGTATTGCAGTTCAATCTGAGCTGTAGATCTTCCTGCCGATTTTCCTTTATCATAGATTCTTTAACAAACTTCATGTACAACATACCAATCATTTAATCAATTCCAGCTCATCAACTTCCTTCATTAAATAATGCTTTTATTTATTCAATGCATTTTGTTACTACTCGGTTGCAACTTGGTAAATACTAAACTTCACTTGGTAGACATTCTGCCTTCATTAATCGATAGCGATAACCTTAGGGTTTACCGACTAGGTTCCTTAGGGTTTACCGACTAGGTTCTTTGCTCGGTAACATAGTATAGTATTAACCTTACAATTAACAACATATGTAGGATATCAAAACAATATAAACATCATGATCTCATCATTGTCTAAATCGGTAATAGTTGCCCATTGAATAACTTATTCCTCCCCTTATTCATCACATTCTTTCTGTGTCTTTTACCGACATCTTTATAATCATCAAATCACACTTCTTAAGATATGGCAACATCATACTGAATTAGAAAATCAATTTCTTGACATCAATGACAAAATAATAATATTAAGACAGTAAACATCCTTGATCAGTTATATCCATATTCATCAACAACCTTCTCAATATCCTTATTGAAATGCCAACAATCTCCCTTGTCTGTTATAATGCCAACATATACATGCACATGTTTACATATCTATTAAATGTTTATTTATACTTGACAATATCACATAAAACTTTAAACAATATCACATAAGAATTTAAATCATCCCCTTAAGCCATGTCCTAGTGACACCCCCTTAAGGTCCATTTAAAAATAATGTTTTAAATATTACGATACTTGATATAATTTTGAAATAGATGAACAACATATTAATTTATTGTGCAATATTTTTTTAGTAAAACTTCATTTAACAATATCATGCATAAGAAATTAAATCATCCCCTTAAGAAATTTAAAAATCATGTCCTAATGACATCCCCTTAGGGTCCATTTAAACAAAATGAAAAATTTCATAAAATTTTAAACAATATCACATTTTCCTAATAATTTAAATCATCCCCTTAAGCCATGTCCTAATTACATCCCCTTAACACATTTAAAAATTATATACCCTTAATCCATATTCTAATGACATCCACTTAAGGTCCATTTAAAAATAATGTTTTAAACACTAAGATACAAGTTGGTATAATTTTGAAATAGATGAACAACTTATTAATTTATTGCACAATGAAAATTTCATAAAACTTCATTTAACAATATCATGCATAAGAATTTAAAGCATCCCCTTAAGACATTTAAAAATCATGTCCTAATGACATCCCCTTACAGTCCGTTTAAAAATAATAAAAATTTCATAAAATTTTAAACAATATCACATTTACATAAGAATTTAAATCATCCCCTTAAGCCATTTCCTAATTACATCCCCTTAACACATTTAAAAATTATATCCCCTTAAGCCATATCCTAATGGCATCCCCTTAAGGTCCATTTAAAAATAATGTTTTAAACATTAAAATACTTGATATAATTTTAAAATAGATGAACAACATATTAATTTATCACACAATGAAAATTTCATAAAACTTCATTTAACACTATCATGCATAAGATTTTAAATCATCCCCACTTAAGCCATGTCCTAATTAAAAATCCCCTTAAGACATTTAAAAAGCGTGTCCTAATAACATAAGAAATGTCAAATTGTTCAACCTTGACACAAGTTGCAAACATATACATTATTTCTAGGCCACATCAAGTGGTTCAACCGACCCTTGGATAACATGTAATATTCTCTCATGATCATCAGTATCTAGTCTCCACTTACAAGTTTCGCATCCTAATACTAGATGAAGAGATAGGGTGCTAGCTAGGTGGCTATACTAATAGACCTTGTTGTCACGTTTATAATCAATAAAGTGAATCCCATGTTTAACTATTTTGATTTTCTTTAAATATGATCCTTGCACAACAACTGAACCTATACATGTAGCAAACAACATTTCAAACCTATTAAAGAATTTGTACAATAATTTATAAATTTAGATTTCAAACAATGAATTCTAGTTCGTGAATGTAAGATACTATAATTTAAATTTCAAAAAAAAATCTAAGATAAAGTATTGAACCTATGGGAAACAACATTTCATTGCTTGATTCTTGTTTTTTTAACGTCTTCCTCTCCTCTATGCAACATGATAAATAGTAACTAACACCTACATTTTCAAGCTCTACTATGACTGCAAAAACATATCTTGCAATAAATTTATGTGAGGTCAATTTACTTAGAGTTACAAATATATATATTATAAATAAAATTATTATATCATGTAATTATTTATACATATAAATTTATACATACCAATTTTGATCAATGCTGAAATATGGTCATAATCGGTAGAAATCAATGGAATGTCATCGAAACTTTCATCCTCATCTTTGTCATTTGTATTAGTAACAACTCGTGGTACCAAATTCCATGCATTGACATATCCATGCTCATAGTTGTTGCATTCATCAGAGTTTCTAGAAATGCAGTCAAAACAAAAGTGTGAGTAATCTATAGCGTACAATGACCACATGCGACTATCTATACTCATGACATGATAGGATCTTGTTTTCTCTACTCTGTTGCATCCATGCATTGATCATCTATCCACATGTTCAAAACATAAAAGAATAGACACATAAATTTTCAATTCAAGATTAAGTATTTAAAGGTTAAAATAATTTGAAAACTTAAAATAAGTTCAAAAGATCATGCATACTGTATATCTCCCAAAACACTTTATATGGTACGACTCAATTCGATATTGTTTATGTATCGGCCTCATTTGGTGTAAAGTACATATTGCACCATTCAACTACATCATGTTCATCTTTTATATGAAATCCTTGATAATTCATTTGATACTTTCTTAGAGAATGTTTGATGCAAGCTCTTGTACCATCATGCTCACCCTTTTCATGTCCATTCTTGAAGAAACTCCAAACATGTGGTGGCTTTTGGTTTCTATGATATCTACATAGTTCATAAAATGGCCTTAATGGTTTGAATTATGTCACACATCCACCTGACCAAACCAAATTATTTTCAATTTTTATACCCTTGTTTTCCAAATATCCAAAAAAACTTTTTAAAGAAATGTTCCAAAAAATGTGTGTCGTGCTCGTTATCATCACTAACATAAAAGTGATAGTATTTCTTAATGAACCATGCTTCAAATATACTATCAACACCATCTAAATCTAGTTGTGCATGTCGATAACATACCTGCACGATAATAGTGATCTGCTCTAAAAAGTAGTATTCTGATTGAATCTTTTTTTTATGAACAAAAGAGCAATTTTCTACAAAGTTGACAAGGGTGATAAATTGTTCTAGGTGGGAAAGTTTCTCTCAATTTTTTTAACTATTGTGCTTTCCACTTAGCCAAAAAATTTCATGTATATAGGCTTGAATCAATTTACAAAAATTCTCCATAAAGGTTCCAATAGTTATCTCCTCTTCTACATATTCTAACCTTGTGGATTCTTTCCCTTGATTCAAACTTTATGTACTTGTAACTCTTGCATTTTACCATCCTTTTCATGATAGTATCTTCATTTCTAAAAGGGAATTTATCTAAATTACCACATGTTTCACAAAGCCCTTTTATTTAATTTATTTGACCTGTTACATTATCATCTGATTTAGCACATTTAAAATTGATGCTATGAACTGACTTGGTCATTTAGGAGAAACATTTTTCAAAACCATCACTTACTTCTATCATCTTTCAAAACACTTGATAGTGTAGATCAAATTCAATATGATAATGAAAACAACAAATTTCAAAAGTTTTGTTTATATTCACATAATATGGCTTTAGTCTTTCAAACATTGTTTGTCCAATCTTTATGTTGTGATTTGAATTACAAAATGACAAATACAATTCATGTCATGTTGTGTCCAACCAATGTTTTGTATGTAGCACATATTCATTGGACTCAATCTTATGTTTGATAACATCTCTACTATTTGATGAAGAACAAGTATGATCATTCCAAAATGTAGTGATCAAGCTCCTTACTTCATCTTCAATTATGTTACAATGAGGAGCTCTACGCATTATTGCCCAATTGACTTCCAATGTACTATAATCCAAATTGATTCTCCTTTTCACATGATGTAATATTGTCTTCCTACTATACCAAATCTTAGATGAAAGTGAAGGGATTTGTCTTTTGGGGACGTGTTTTCATTTAAAATAGATGTCAATATCACTCTTCTTGAAATGGCCTTATCCACAGATCTAGATTGTTTCCCAATGGAACCCAAACCTTCCTTAATATTTTCAACAATATTTTTTTGTAGGTGAGGAAATTTCCTCTTTTTCAATGGTGTATCTACACCCAAAAAATTTAATGGCTCTTTTAACTCATTATTAAGAAGTTGAATTGATAATAGTTGGGTTTTTTCAAGTGTATCAAGATTTTCAAATTGAGCAATTATTTTGTTTGACTTTCTATTGAATGTCCTTCTCTTACTATGTGTAGGTTGTTCAAAATAATATCTCAATTTCTCCACATTCATTTCATGTAAATGACCTAACTTTCTATAATTAATTTTTCTCTTTACACATTGAGCTAGATTTATATTCTCATCCATACCAGTAGAAGGAAGCAATATTCACCCTTCTCCAACATCCATTTCTTGAACTTGGGCTGCCCCTTGTCCAACATTTTATTGAGCTTCTACTAGAGCTTCTTGTAGACACCTAAAAATGTCTCATTGATCATGTACTAATTATTCATCTAATTGATTAAATAATTCTTTGATTATTTAATTAAGTTAATTAATCTTATTCTTCTAATTTCATATTTCTTCATAATCTTACTAATTATTCTATTTTCTATTCTATTATCATTTAATCATTTTAACCATTTTCTAATGTTAATTAAATATTTAAATATTTCTGGTTAATTCCCCAATTTAAATAATCTTTATTAGTTAAATAAATTTCATTTTTAATTTCTATCTTTATTTAGTTAATCAATTAGCATTAACCCTCTTATAAATATTAATTATTTAATTAATTGTGATTTTAATCCTTTATTTAAATAATCTTTATTATTTAATTAAAGTCCATTTCTAAATAATTAAATATTTTCTTTAAATTATTTAATTAACTAATTAATTCTTCTAGTTTCTAATAAATTCAAAATCATATTCTTCCAATTTCAAATACATGTGCATGATTTCAAAAATCAAATTGAATTCCAAAGTCAAGTTCTAAATATATTCAAATACTAAATTGAATTTAAAATAAATTCAATATTTGAATCAATCTCATGCAAAGATTAAATTGAAAATCTAAGTTATAATTCAAGCACATGCTAAATTAATTAATTAATTCAATTATCTCTCCAATTCCTATTTCTATCTTTTAGTTAGCTAAATAAAGCTCTCAAACAGCTTTCAATCAGTTCACTATTTCATCCTCTTTATTTCCTTCAATCATTCTTTTTCATCTTTCAATCAGCTTTTTTCTCAATCAATTGACTCAATTAATCAATTCAATCAATTTTGTTTCACCTCCAAATCAATAGTTCAACTATCAATCAGCATGTGAGCTCACCTGAGTTCCACCTCTTCATCAATTTGTTCCACCTCTCAATCAATCCTCTTCAATAATCTATAAATTGAGCATTCAATCTCCATTTTCAATCCTCCTCAATCCTAGACAATTACTCTCAATCATGAACTTTGAATCTTTGTATCACTTGCAGGTTGCCAGCACAGTATTTGAGAGCCATCATACAACAAAGAAGAGAAGAACAATGGAAGCAATATGCGATCATGGGATAGGGAGTCTTTAATTGAATATTTTACATTCTTATTGATTGTTTGCATTATTTCATTGGTTTATTTAAGATTATTTGATTAGACAGGGATTTGTGATTTCCCTTTGATTTCTAATTGATTTAATAGATGAATTTTACATACGACATTTTGGTGAATCCGATGTGAACTAACAGCAATTTAACCTTATTTTTTGTCTGTGTGATTTTGCAGATCATACAAATTTTTTTTCATTTTTTGTAGGTTTTGTATTGATTCCAAAGCGGATCTCATCATCACACAATTGTGCATACATAATCATGCAATCACATAGATAGATTTACGCATTCATGTAGACACCAATACGCATTCATAGTTTTCAATTTCTGGTTTGAGTCACACTTTCGCCAATATTTTTACGCATTCTGCTAAGTGTTACGCATTCACCCAGAAATCATTACACATTCACCCACACATCATTACGCATTCACCTACACATCATTACGCATTCACCACACATCATTACGCATTCACCCACACATCATCACGCATTCATAGTTTTTAGTTTTGCAGGTTTTTGGTAAAAGTTTATGCTTTTCATAGGGTTCATTAATTTTTGTTTATCTATCATGCATTCGCTCTGTCATTTTTACACATTCGGTCTGTTAGTTTCACATATTCACCCTCTTAGAATTGCACAATCGTATAGATATCATCACACAATCGCCCACATAGGATCACGCATTCGCACGGGTATAATAACACATTCATTTAATAGAGAGTTTGGTTTTTTATTTTTTGTGTGTTTTATTGGATTATTGATAATTTGTTTGCAGCATGTGGCAAATTTACAGAGTGGATCAGATCATTACTGAATAATAAACACTCATGCTCTCACACTTCAGTTTTGGGCTTAAAATAAACAATGGTTAAAATGGACATGCATTTTATATCACTTCAGTTTTGGGCTTAAAATAAACAATGGTTAAAATTGACATGCATGCATTCACATTTCAGTTTGGTGTTTTAAAATTGGCATGCACATGCGTATCTCACACCTAAATTTGGGTTTTAAAATGAACGTGAATTAGGCTGCTCAATAGATTAACTCACATTTCATTTTTATTAAGGGAAAGAATCTTTTATTGTGTTTGGGGTGGACCTATTGTTGCATTAACTACCTTTCCACCCAGCTTCAAGGTCTTGGGAGAAAGGAAGAAGGTGATAACAAGACCCAATTTTTTTATTTTAGTAGTGAGGAATATCTTTGATTGGGGATTTCATCACCCCATAGGGGTACTTTGAATTGGGATACGTTGGGGATATCATCTTTCCTAGCATACTCTTGAGTGGGTTTTTTGAGCTACTATATAAATATACTGGTCAGGCGGCTAGAGTGTTGAGTGAATTTGACGTATGTGGGGGCCTTCCCTACACTGATAACTTCAACTAAAGTCTTAAGTGGCTTTCTCTAAGAATCCGTTGTTGGATGGGGACCCCTCAAAAATTACAATAAGAACCAACTTAGTAGCCCAAATCCTACATTCAGTGATTCCGGGAGTGCGGATCATACCCCATAGATTCCCTTCATGTACCTTGCATTATGAGACAAAAATCCCTTGGTGATAAGATCTTCTGATCTTTGGGGTAAGAGAGACTATCATGCCCAAGAAGCGTGTGTCGTGGAGTGGAGCTAGTGCTGCCAAACTCTCTAGATGTTCATCTTGTTTCAATATTTTGTAAGGGTCTCATTTGAATGGTGTCCACTTTCTAGCCTAAGAATGTATTCTGTGTTTTTTTATGTATCATTATACCAGACTAGTTTTTAGTCAGTTTTTGGGCTATTTTAGGCCCTATCTTACATATCTCTAAATTCTCAGAGTTGGTCAGAACATAGTTCAGTCAGCTATACTTGTCTTCAAACAACTATTCTCGGATTTGGAAAACAACAAACTTGTCCTACACACAGAATTACTAGAAACAAAGTCCATCTTGAAATGTCAGACAGTCCTACAAACTCAAAATTTTACATACTTGTGACCATAGGTAGTCATTGCATAGTCCTCATAGTCCTCATTTATGTCCTTATTATCGTCCTTAGAAGTTGCATAGTCTTCATTTACGTCCTTAGAAGTTGCATAATTCCTTGCATAGCCCTCATTTATGTCCTCATATATGTCTGTATAAGTTGCATAAGTCCTTGCATAGTCCTCATTTGCATCCTTATTATCGTCCTCATATACGTCTTTAGAAGTTGTATAAGTCCTTGCATAGTCCTCATTTGTGTCCATATTATCGTCCTCATTTACATTATTATTATCATCCTCATTTATAGTCCTCGTCTAGACTTCATATACGCATGTCTTAGTTTGTCGTCATTTGCATAATCATCCTAGAAAGTCATACCCCAAACATCCAAATCACAACCAAAGGATCAATTAAACTCAACCTCAACTCAAACAAGTTTGTCCAGTTCAACAAATAAAAAATTGTCACATTCAGAGAAATGGAGAAAGCATCTTACATTTTGTGATCCTAGGTCCAAACCAATCAAGAAAACATCATGGGTTGGCATTATACATTTCATAGGGAAGTTGGAGAATTCATCCCTTCCATTCCTATTCCATCACCATCCATATAAACCTTAGCTCAATAGATCAAGACTTTGCAACAACAAATGATAAACATGACTAGTCCTAACAACCATAGGGGCCGGTTAGAAAAAATGATGAGAGAAGTGATGACCATGAGGGAATCAGTATCAGTCTAACCTTCTTCTTCTTGTGAGACCATTCAAACATGCCAACCTTCATTCTTCAACAAAATCGTTCCTACCTTAGTTCAACCAACATTAGAGTCATGTAAACCTTCTTTTTCTTTTAGCTCACTATATCAATCATACCAATCATATCAACCCAACAATCAAAATTCATTCAACCAAAATCAAAGCTCTTTCACCCAAAATCATACTCCTTTCAACCAAAATCAAACCCATTTCAACCAAAACCCAAATCAACCATATCTATCCACCATTTCATTATCCCCTGAAGTCAGACAAGAGTAGTCCACACCATCTTTATCCAATAAAGCAACCTCCCAAGGGCTATCCATAATACAAATCCAATATAATCCAATTCATGATGCTAGTCCTTTCCATGCTCCATAAATTCAAGATCCAATGGGATCATATTATCCACTTCCAAGAAAATCCACTTCAAAGAGTCTCATTCAAAATCCTTTCTCATCAGGCCAAAATGTTGAAATCTTCCAAGAATCTCCCATGAATATCCAAACTCATTCCTCATATCAAGAGGATGATCCTAAATCAAAAGAAATGAATCCTGAAACAAATAAAGATCAAGAACAAACACTTCTATCCTACCCAATTTTTTATCAAGATCCCATCGACCAAGAATCTTATGATGATCCCCTCACTCTTTTCTATTCCATTCATAATGATACCCTTTTGTCTCAAGAAAAAAAGTGTCCTTTCAAGTCCCATACAACATCCACCTCCTAAACAAGATCAGGACATTCCTTCCATCCTTCCTAATAATCCATTTTCAAGCCAAGATCAAAGCATACCTTTACCTTCATGTCCTAAACAAGATCCCATTATTTCTCCAAATCCTGATCAAGATCTCTCCATCCCTTCATTTCCATGTCATAATCCTCCATTTCTCTCACAAGATTCCCTCTCAAATGAATTTAACATTTCTCCTAGTGATCCCAATCCCTCTACAAAAGTTGTTCATGAACCTCTTATCAATGAAATCACCAATCTAGATCATACTACACAGAGCAACTTATCAACAATTGTATGTGAGCCATCATCACATGCCAATAAGGTGACAAAAACAAGCATCACACCAGCTAATGAAATCAACACCCAAATTGTTTCATCATCTTCTTCATGCATAAGGATAACACCAACTAATAAGATCAACACTTGGTTGACTTCATCATCCTCTTCAAGTGCATCAATAAAAACAAACATAACACCCGCTCATGTCACAACTTTGGAATTAGAATCTATTTGCCTCATTTACCTGCACTTGATAGATTGGGGGCAAGAGAATCTACCACAGTTAGATTTCTTTGAAAATGGTAATGCTATAGCTGAATTCATGGGTTCCAGAGCTGGATTTCCCTCTGGTGATCCACAAAATCCAAAAACTCACGAAATCAACATTGGAGATGTTGAACATGTACACTTAGCTGAGTCATTATATCCTATTGTAAAAGACATCTTTATCTGACTCTTCAAACAAAGACCAATGAACTACCTACACAGAACTTCCTGACCCTATGAACAACATGCACCTTAAACGATATTATATCTAAGAGCTGGGTTAGTTTAGGTTTTATTTTTCACATTGCATATCATTTTATTCAAAACACTGCATCACATATAGTTTCTTTTTCAAATGCATCACATTCATATTTCCTGCATTGGCACATATCAGCATCAATAAAACAAGGCAATTGTCCAAGTTTATCATCCATTTGTATTCAAGAGAAACAAGGGTCATCTCCTTTCTTAGATATTCGGACATGAATTCTTTGAGGTCCTAAGGTCATTCATTTTCAACATTACCCTGTGATGACACTTTACTTATGGTTGGGTAGTGATTTCACAATTTGAGACTTGTTAACCCAAAATCTATCAATTTCTATATCTCAAACACATTAACAAAATCTCTAATTCATTCTAGACACCTAGTTGATCATGTGACTAGTGAAAAATCTAAAATTCTACTTCAGTATCGTTGTAATTGTCACACCCAAGTAGGTTTCATTACTTACGAGTCAAGGCAAGAAAATAAAAATAAAAAATAAAAAAAAGTGTTGTTATCAGTAATTTGGGTGGTGTTGTAATATTCCTGATATCTCTGAAAGTTTCTGGAAAGTTTCAATGTTCTAAGTCTACAGGTTTAAGCTTCTAAGGGTTTAGGGTTTAATGAATTTATATCATTAAAAAAAAAAACCTTTATATGTCTCTTGTCCTAAGGGAAGGTCTTTTAATCGTTACCTTTTTCACCACTTAACCAGAAGGGTCATTATGTCATTGAAAGGGGCCATTTAAGTCTTAAACTTAGGCAGGTTTCATTTTTATTAAAGTTGGAATGCTTTAATATTCCCTAAGTCCTAATTAAGATCTTTAACGCATGTATCGGGTTCTTAAAAGTTGGGCAAATTTGAATAATCCAATGGCAGTCGTGATATCATGAAGGGAAGTTGCACGTTGAATAGTCTTTGCAACTCAGTGACAAGACGCTAGTGGCAAGGTCAGACGGAGATCCAGTGGCAAAGCAGTGGCGGTCAAGCGGCGAAGGTGTCTTAAAGTTTGAGCGATAAAGATTTGATCCTAGGGTGGTCATAAGACTGCAATGGAAAGTAGCGAGAACTTTACCCTTCGTGGATCAGCGACTAAAGGGTGGGCCTAGCAAGTGTGAGCTAATAAAGTGCTTTAAAGTGTTGACAGATCTAAGAGATCCAACAGTAGTCATGAGACCGCGATGGGAAGATGCAAGTCTTTTACCCATCATGACTTAGTGACTAAAGGCAGACAGATATAGTTTGGCGGGCCCTCTTTGCAAGACTTAAGTGATTAAAGGGCACGTTAGATCTGAGCGATCTAATGGTTGTCACTGAGCCATGAACGAATGTTGCAAGTTCTTTACTCTTCACAAATCAACCATTGAAAGAAAAAGCGCACTAAAGAAATCCTTTTGGTCCATTGGAGCGAAAAGTTTCAAATTTAAACGAATTAATTGCAGAGCATGTGGCTTGGTTGATGAGAATTAATGCTGATTTTCCACCGAGGTTGCTTCATAAAATCTTGTTTTCTGAGATTTTGATTGTAAAAGGCTTTCACAAAGGGTTAGCGGAGATAAAGTTTGCAGCTTCTATGAGTTTTCTGGTGACAAGTAAGTTGTTCTGCGACTGCTATATGTGCAATTTCTACTCTTGTGTGTTGGCATTGTCTAGTTCTAGAAAATTTGAAGGGTTGTTTGAATCAAAAAGTTAAAATAAGATAAACCCTAAATTATCAAAATGGCACCACGATGGGAATTCAAAGGGAAAAGAGATTATCAGGAAAGGGCCATCTATGATGATTTTTTAGAACAATTGGTTCAGTCTACGAATAGATCTGCCAAACAAAAAGAACTTGTACCCAAATCTTCTCGCTTGCAAATTGGTGATGGCTTGTTCGAGAAAGGAAATTGGTTAAGAGATCCCCAAATAGGCATGCTTGGTTTAAATCTGTTCAGGGTGGGGTTTATTCAATGAAATGCATTTGCTCCTACAAACAACCTATGGCAATTAGATGTCAGAAAATTGGTGGTCCCTAGAGTTTTTATGGATGTTGACTTGTTGACCCAAATTGCAAAGAATTATGACTCTGTTACCAGAATTGTAAGGAAATGTAAGTGGAAGCCATTTGATTGAAGTTACACCTAATGAGATTAGAGGGGTTTTATGGCTAAATGAATCTTCAAATTATCTAGAGCCGATTGACTTTGAAATGTTAAAGAAGGTATATGATACTCAAAAAGATAATCTTAGAGGTGGACCAATGAGGGAATTCTTTGCAAAATTAGGAGGGCTAACATTGGTAGGGCCTAGTACAGTTGAACCTTGCCCTATGATTTTTTTCACTTTGAGGGCTAAAGGATTATATTGGTCTTTGTCTCAGATTTTTGGAGAGGATGCAGAAAATGTTATGCCAACTCATTATATGCTCATGATGGCAGAAATTCTCAATCCATCTATAGCAGTATCTTATGACTTTGCACCTTATCTAGCAAATGTGAATCCATGAGGGTTTGATTGGGATTAATATTACCAAGGTGGATAGACCTTTTGGTTGGTATTCTTTGTTAATGTACATGTTCTTGTTCAAGGGTGTAGACTATTTTGCAAAAGGGTACATGGACTTACTAAGAGTAAAAGATGGTGAAAACATGCCAGTGCAATTATGGAGTGCAGATCTATCCTGGGATAGAGAAGATGCCAGCTATTTAAAGTTTGACAGATGTTTTGCATCAAGGTTAAGAATTCTCTTATGTCAAGAGAACCCCAGGATCCCAAAATTTCTTCTTGAATATATCAAACCCAAGGAATTTGCAGAAGATATCAAAATTGTGCATAATTGGGGTGATATAATCTTGTATCCTGGTTCTACTATTTTTAGAGTGTATGGCTTTAGAGGAACTCCATATTTTCTCCCTCATCAGGTCCCCTTGAAAATAGGCATTGCTAAGATTATAAGGCAGATTGGGGGTCTGCAGGAAGCAGGAAGCAAAATTGGCAGGTAAGGGGAGAGGAACAATTTTTCCAACTGTTACAATTGCACACCAATTTGTGATTACTAAAGGGGGTTGGCTGCATTTTGACAAGTTCTTCAAGCCCTACAGATTGGCAATAGTAATTGCAATATTTGCTGACCTAGAAGATTTTTTCAATGGCATGTTCAGAAAGAAGGTCAGGTGTGGTGCTAAAGTTCATCAATTCCACTTCCCTGAGGATTTAGTAAGAAATGAGTTTAATCTAACAGAGCAAGAGATAAAGAAAGAGAAATGGTTAGTATACAAGAAAACTCTTGACTTTGTCTAGTATTTTGATAAAATTTATGATCCACTAAAGAGCTTTCATCCATTTGGGGAAAAGGTAAAGATTTTAATAGAATATTTTGAGGACACCATGAAAACCCTAAATGAGAAAAAAGATGCAGTAATAAAGGCAAATCCTGAAAAGTCCAAACTCATCTTGACTAAACCTATCTTTGCTAAGATCATTCCTCCTAGTGAATATGTAATGTATAAGAAATCGAGCTATAATGTGGTGATGCCTAGGAGGGATGAGCCTTCTACATCAAAGGGAAAAAGGCCAATGGAGGATGCTTCTGAATTCCAGACTTCCCCAAAGAGGAAGAGATTGGAGGAAGAGGCACAACCAAGTGAAGCTATGTATTCACCTTCCCAATTCACATTACCTATATGTGATCAGCAGGCCGTAGCTAAGTAACTAGTGCAATTAGGAAGCTTGGGACAAATTTCTTTTACTTATGGAGAATTGCAGGAGGGAGTGCCAAAGGAGCCAGTAGGTAATAAAATGGATTTAACTATTTAGGAATTTGCTAGAAGAGAATTGGATCTTGTTATAAAATAGGCTTGTGATGAGTTTTTGGCCGATGACAATTTTGTGAGGTCAGGAGCCTTTTTGCAATTTGTTTGGAGAAAGCATATGGATTAGTTTAAAGAGAGATGTGAAAAAAGACAAGTTGAACAACCAAATAAAGATCCATCTGCTATTGAAGTAGAAATTAAATAAGAAATGCCAAAAGAATTTGAGATGATTACCCCAAAGGAGGGGAGAAAATTAATTGAAAGTGTTGGAGTACTAATTCTCCCAGACTAGGATATAACAGATGCTATGGTTTTTGATGCAATAAGAAAAGAAACTAATCCCCAGAGGGGATAACCTATAGTAATGACCATGCAGCTCTTGTAATAAGGTCATTAAAAAGAGAAGAGAATAGAAGAAGGGGTGAATCCTCAAGGTCTGATTACTCAGGGGGGGTGATAGTGAAGAGGGTCAAAGATACATGGGCAAGAGAGTTGCTAGCATGATTTTAGAGTCTTCTAAGTTTGGAATGGTAGTGGCCGAGAAGGAGGAAAAGGAGAAGGTGGATCTTTAGGTAAAATTAGAAGTAATTCTCAAGGCTTACAATGATGCAAAGATTGAAATCGCTTGTAAGGACAATACAATTGCAGAATTAAAAGGTAGATTGGAAGGACAACGGAAAAAGGGTGGGTCCTCTCAATTGATGATTGTCTCTTCTCCTGCCAATCCCCCTTCTTCTAGTCCTACCATTGAATTTCCTCCTTCCCCCATGACTTCTAGCTTTCAGTTAACAGAGAGTGTTCAAGATGAAATTGAAAAGTTAAAGCAAGCTCAGTCAATATTGGCAAATAAGTATGAAGAAAAAGTCAGAGACACTATTTGAAATTTGCCAATACTATTGAGGTAGCAATTGTATATTTGAACATGAAAATAATAATGAATCTCTTGGATTCTTTGAAGGAGGAAAAGGCTACTTTGGAGCCAGACTTACACAAGTGGATTGCAAGAGAAGTGGACTTAGAGTCAATATATTCATTATCTCAGGAAGAAGTAGATGTTGATTATACAATTAAGTCTACTTATGAATTAGTTAAAGACTTTTCCAGGTTTGCAGCTGAAAGAATAAAAATTGAAAGAGGGGCAAATTTATTCTAAAAGGAATATGCCAAGGAAAAGTTTGAATTGTTTCCTGGAGGTTTCTTAAGTGCAAACAAAATGAAAGACAAGGGAGTATGGATTGAGGAGCTAGATCACAGGCTATCTCAAATGATAATTAATATTATAAACATGGATACTACCTTTTTGTTTATTCAAACTATTGAGGAAATTGAAAAGGCAAAATCGTATTTTGGCTTTTTAGAAAAGGAGGTTAAACAATTAAGGATGAAATGGAAAAGTTTGAATAAACAAAAGCTTGAAATTATCAACTTTCCTTGGCCCAATGATGATATGTTCAAAGTATGGGAAAGCAAGTACATTTTGAAAGAGAAAAGAGAACAAGAAGGTCCCACTAATGCTCCAGTATGTGATAGTTCACTGGCATCTTGAAGCAGTTAGTTTTTTGTAATAGATTTTGGGTAATTGGAACCTTGAAGAGTTGAGGACACCTGGTGCCTAATCCGTGAATATAGGGAGGTTAGTTATCTAAAATATGTTGCATGTTTGCTTTGAAAAGAACGATGGTATCTCCACCAAAATTAACAGAACGCTAATCAAAATATCTTAAGACAAAGGCGCCACAGGTCAAGAACCTTCCCTTTTGGCCGTTTTCCAGCTGGATGACCAATCAGTTATAGAAGAATGCATTCCAAAAGCAGTTATGCTTCTCCCTCAATTGCAGTCTTGTAATCAGTGTAACTTTTGGAGGGAATGATTGTCAAGATAGGAATATTCTTGTAGGGAAGTCTGAAGCTTGTTGCATCCAAAGTTGTATAAAAGGATACCAAGACTACCTAGAAAGGATCACAAAATTTGGTATTGAAGCTCTAGCGAAATATATGCAGACTTTGTTTTTGGCATTTTGAATCATTCTTGTATCTCTATAATATTTGATGAGGGAATAATAGTATACAGTCAAAATATTCCAAGCTCAAATCTGTATTATCTTTATGTTTGCATCTTGGTTTTCATTTTTAATTAAATAATCAAGGATTGTTTAACTAGATTATTTGAAAGGCAATTAATGGGAATGTTTTAAGTCTTTTTCTCGAGGAAAATTAAATATACTTAATTCATCTTCATTGATATCAATATATTCACATGAATCTGATGACTAGGTCTAGTACAGATTAGAAGTCTGTATATGTTGGGCATATACAAATTTAATAGATCAAAAATAGTGATATGTATATGAATTTTGTTGTCAGATTTCAGTCTGGTTTTTGATGACTTTGATGCCTGGATAAGGCACTTGTCTAAATTTCTAGTATTTGTGACATCTTTGTGGTCCCATACAATCAAAACAAATTTTTCATTCATGTTTGGTTGCACTAAATTGAAGAAGTTTGTAGAAACTCATACTGGTTTTATATAAACCATTTACTAGGTTGTGAGAAAGTAGTCACAATTAGGTTCACCTGCCTAAGCTTTGTAAAGCTTGAAGTGTAGGAGGTTTTTTCCTTGTAAACCTCGTTAATGTTGTCTTGTTTCCTATTCTTTTTGTTCTCTTCTTTTGTAAACAGAGGCATAATTTGTGAAGAGAAAACAAATCAGTCAGAAATCAAGACAAACAAGTGCTATGCCAAATATTCATCTCAAGGCAAAAGAGCAATGATATATAACTGAAATATCATGCACACAAAGTGTGACAAAAATCTTGACTATGCGAACATGCAAATAACTCCATCAGGGCTATGAATGCCTGCTGGCAATGGAGCAATATTTGAGAAATTATAGTCTATAACCTCGTTGGAGCTCTAAAAGCTTCCTAGAAGTGAGGCTCTATTTGAGATGCTTTTGAAGTTAGGATAATCCATGTAGCTAGTCATATAGGATGCTAAGGATCTTTAGTGAACATAAGACCAGGAATTAACTCATTTGCACACACATGGGCAAAAGAAGATCAAAGTTTCAAGAACCAATGGGGAATTTTTTTGCGCCTCCATTTGTAAATCCTAGTCACTAAGTGTGTTAATTTGGATGTTCCAAGGGACCTTAAGGATCGATTGACCACTTATCTACTAAATGTTTTGTACCTCCAATTCAATGGGTGTATTACAAAATGCTAAACAAACACAGTCATCCTTGTTTGAATAGGAAATACATTTTCATCATGCATATTGCATTAACGTAGGTCATATTGCAAATCCACAGTCTTTGCATGCATTCTACGGATCATTCTATCATACAGGTCTGCACATTGGGGGCATAACTGGGAAAAATTCTAAAAATCGGATAAAGTCCTGAAAAAATTCTAAAAATCATATAAAGTACTGAAAAAACCCTAAAAATAAAATACAATCCTGAAAAGATCAATAAAAAACATTCAAGTATGGAAAAACATAAAATCCAAAAACATTGGGAAATCCTTCAAAAAATTAAAACATCCAGAAAATGTCCTAAAAAAATCAACCAAAATCATTCAAATATCGATCCAAATAATCCAAAAATATCAAAAAAGATCTTGGAAAAGAACTAAAAATTGAAAATCAATCAATCAAAAAAATTGCAATAAAATGTCTCACAAGAAACAAATACCCTAGCAGGTATCCAGCAAACGCATTGCATGAAGTTAACAAAGGATACGACTATCAAGTCAAACATCTGCAATCAATTGATAAAACTATCTTATCAATTGTATCATATCCATATCAAGTGATCATTATCTTGTCTTAAACAGAAGAGGATACACTCAAAATCAGACATTATCAACCATCACATCAAGCAACTGAGAACGAAGGCACAAGGTTAGTATAGTTGTTGAAATTTTTTTGGGTTAGTCTTTATCTTTTATCATTTGGTGACAGATTATGTTCCTATGCTACTCAAGGATGTCCACAAGTGACTAGAGGAGACATGATGGGCATTATCTTTTTCTTTGTTTGTTGTTTGTAGTGTGAACTGATAAAGTTATAGTGAAATTGCTCTAGTGGGTATCTGTGATAGGAGCATTCAGCTATTGAATGCCACACATACCTCGACCCTTAGTGTATTTCCCATAATGGAGGGGTTCACTCCTTGTTTGCTACGTGTTTGTTTCTTCAATGAGATATATTTACATCTTGGATCCTTATACCCTGATGTGCTAAGTTCCATTGTTAGATAATAAGGCTCAGTCATGAATATATATTACGCAATAAATAATGATACAGGTTTGTGAATCAATGATTCTCATTTTCACCTCATCTTCTTATTGATAATTTGTTGATTTATTTTCTCATCATCTCTTTATAAGTTTTTTCTATCATCTAACATCATTCTATTTCATTCGAAGGTTCATTCTCTCATATTCTATCTCAATATCATATTCACATCACCTATCTCTATCTCTAATCAACTAACTATTCTTCTATCTAACATTTTTTTTCTTTCAAAAGAACATTCATACCTTTAATGCATAAACAATCTCTCAAGGGGGCATTACACCCTAAGCTTCGTTGGGGCATACTAGGTCAGATTTTTTTGTTTTCTTTGAAATAACATCATTCTGACATTGTCTCAAAGAGGGGCAAATGTAGACGCCTAAAATTTTACTACAAAGACTTAAGGGGAGAGAGAGAGATGCATACTTTGTTGAGCTAGGGATGATCCTTCTCCAACTTTTGTAGCTTGAGCTTGTGCTTATTGAGTGCTAGCTACAGACCAAATAAAATTTACAAAAAAGAACATTTTAGAATTGTATAAATCACCTAAGAGGGCGAGAGAGAGAGAGAGAGAGAGAGAGAGAGAGAGAGAGAGAGAGAGAGAGAGAGAGAGAGAGAGAGAGAGAGAGAGAGAGAGAGAGAGAGAGAGAGAGAGAGAGAGAGAGAGAGAGAGAGAGAGAGAGAGAGAGAGAGAGAGAGAATTATACTTACTTGAGCTTGGGTTGACCCTTTACCAACTTTTGTAGCTTGAGCTTCTACTTGAGCTTTTGCTTGTTGAGCACTAGCTATAGACCAAATAATTTTATTTTAAAAGAATAATTTAGAATTGTATAAATCACCTAAGAAGCAGAGAGAGAGAGAGAGAGAGAGAGAGATTCTTAAGGGGAGAGACAAAAATGACATACAAAGAGAGTAGCAGAGTAAGAGAGAGAGAGAGAGAGAGAGAGAGAGAGAGAGAGAGAGAGATTCTTAAGGGGAGAGACAAAAATGACATACAAAGAGAGTAGCAGAGTAAGAGAGAGAGAGAGAGAGAGAGAGAGAGAGAGAGAGAGAGAGAGACTTTGGTCCAATCACAGTGAGGAGGATCCTCAATGAGGACACTCTAGACCGTGCAAAAATAATGAAATAATACAAAACAACACAGGAAGGAGAGAGAATGATAGATCAAGTGTGGATCATATCATTAAATAAATTATAACTATCGGCAACATGCGGACTTACATGCAATCCAATTGCCTTATTATAGAATTACATTCATATGCATCAATTCAAAATCAATGATTAGATCTAAATGACAATCTAATTATTAGACTATCAACTACCCTATCCTAAGATTAGACACAAAAATATATAGCATTCGGAAGCACCTGGGTTGGCCAAGAAATATCTCATTCCCCAAGGTAGGAAAATAAAATGTGCAAATAGGCCGGCCAAAAAAATGAAATCAAATCCTCTGGAAACAAAAACACCACAAAGCACAAACCAATAGGAAGGTCTCTCAAGCATCGAAGATCATCTAACAAGGGATCATTCAGCTTAGTACGTCAAGGAATTTCTTTGCAAGACTTAGGAATGCCAACTAGCCATTAAGCTCAAATAGGTTCAAAAACAAAAAATTGTCAGCCAATCTGGTAGCGGTAACTTGTCAGAAAGAGATCCAAACAAGATGTGGTTCGGGAACAAGGTAAAAGAAATGAAATGCAAGCCAAATCTATCTCCACACAAGAAATGATCGAAGCCAAGGAATCTGATGAAATCTCAAAAACTGAACTACTGAAATAAACAAAGATCAAAACTGAAAAATCAAATATTTTTGGTTGATACAATATTGCCAAGAACTAGGGATGCTCCTACATTAGACATCCAGGTTTAATGAAAAAGTGAGTCCCTCACTTTGATGGGGCTAAAGGAAAACCAGTACGGTCCACCCTAGCCTAATAAATACAAGAAGAATCCTCAACTGGTCAGTCTCTCCACTTCACAAGATATTCTCTGTACTATCTACTACGCGTTCTCTTACTAATTTTTCTACCCAAAATTTCTTCAATCTCATTCAGTTTCTTCTCAGGGAACTGCTTCTCCAAATCTGGTTCACTATCAATACAGGATCCGGTTTCATGATACTGATAAAGATCTGCAATGTTGAATATAGGTGATATGTCCAAGGTATCTGGTAGCTCCACCTCATATGCATTACCTAAATCAAATTTCCTTAAAATCTTACAAGGCCCAAAATTTTTCATCTTCAGCTTATTATAAGTTCCAACTAGAAATCTCCCTTTCCTCAAATACACCATGACTTCATCTCCGACTTCAAATACCTATGTCTCCTTTTCTCATCTACCTTCTCCTTATAATTTTGGTTTATATCCTCCAAATGATATTTCACTTGACTATGCAATGACTTCATATGATTTGGAAATGCTTCTTCTTCAACACTCCTTTTTCCTTCTTGACTGATATCTCTCAATTCTGATACTCCTTTAGGATTCACTCTGGTAACAATCTCAAATGGTGTCTTTCTTGTACTTTGGTTCACTAAATTATTGTATGCAAATTCTTCTTATGTAAGGATCAAATCCCAACTTTCAGGTTTATCTCCAATCAAACATCTCAACAAATTTCCTAAACTTCTATTCACTACCTCTATCTGTCCACCTGTATGTGGGTGAAATGTAGAACTGAAATTCAAATCCATCTTCATCTTCTTCCAAAGTATCCTCTAAAAGTAACCAACAAACTTAGTATCTATATTGGAGACAATTCTCCTAGGTAACCCATGCAATCTCATGACTTCCTTGAAAAATATGTCTGTTACATATACAAAATCTATTGTCTTCTTACAAGTTATGAAATGTGTCATCTTTTAAAATATATCCACTACCACAAATATAGAATCATTTCCTCTCTGAGTCTTAGGTAACCCCAGTATGAAATCCATTCTCAAGTCTTCCCAAGGTTTCTTCAGTATTGCCAAAGGTTTATACAATCCCACATTCTGACTATTCCCTTTTGCAACTTGACAAATTTTGCAACTCTGAACAAATTTCCTTACATCCTTATGAATCTGAGGCCAAAAGTAATTTTCACTCACCAAAGCCACTGTGTTATCAATACCAAAATGTCCTACTAATCCTCCATTGTGCTTTTCTTTAATTAGATTTTCTCTCATAGAACTCCAGGGTATAAACAACTGACTTCCTCTAAACAACATCTCATCCTGAATGAAAAAATCCAACCATCTACTCTAGTTTGTCACAACAGGTTCTTTACAAGCTCTCCAAGGTTCTGGAAAATCTGGGTCTTCCTCATATGCGGTCTTTAATTCATTAAATCTGAATACTTCAACTCTCATCTTTTCCATCAAATTCCTTCTTCTACTCAAGGCATCAGCAACCTTATTTGAGTTCCCACTTTGGTGTTTTAAAACAAAAGTGTAACTTTGCATATACTCAACCCATTTCATGTGTCTCTGATTCAACTTACTCTGACTACTTAGATATTGCAATGCTTGATGGTCCATATACAACACAAACTCCTTAGGCAATAAGTAATGTATCCACTTCTTCAAGGCTTGAATAATAGCATAGAATTCTTGATCATACACTGAATATACTCTCTTTGCATCATTCAACTTTTCACTGAAACAAGCAATAGGTCTTCCTTCCTGGGTCAATACTACTCCAATCGCATTCCCACTTGCATCACAATCTACCTAAAATACTTTACTGAAATCTGGTAAGGCTAACACGGGCTATTATGTCACTTCAATAATTTAAAACTTCTATTTTCTCCAAATGTCCACCTAAAATCCTTCTTGTCTCCTCTCATTGTCTTAGTCATAGGGCTGCAAATTGCATTGAAATTTCTAATGAACTTCCAGTAGAAACTAGCCAGTCCATGAAATGATCTTACCTCTCCAATACTCTTCAGTGTAGGCCATTCAACAATTCTCTCACTTTCTCAGAGTCCATCTTCAATCCATCCACAAATATCACAAAACTCAAATACACAAGTTTCTCCTTCATGAAACTACACTTCTTTAGATTTATCAACAACTTCTCTTCTCTCCACCTCTGCAAAACTTGTCTCACATGCCACAAATGCTCCTCGTTTGTCTTACTGAAAATCAAGATGTCATCCAAATACACAATCACAAACTGACCCAAGAATTTCTTCAATACCTCATTCATCAACCTCATGAAAGTACTCGGTGCATTAGTCAATCCAAAAGGATTACCAACCACTCATACAATCTTTCATTTGTCTTAAATGTTGTCTTCCATTCATCTCCTTCTCTGATTTTGATCTAATGATATCCACTCTTTAAATCTATCTTTTTAAAATATCTGGCTCCACTCAAACAGTCCATTATGTCATCCATCCTAGGCAAAGGAAATCGGTACTTCACTGTAATCTAGTTTATGGCTCTAGAATCGGTACACATCCTCCATTCTCCATCCTTCTTAGGTGCCAACATAGCAAGTATTGCACAAGGGACCAAAATTTCTTTGATCAAACCTTTCCTCAGCAACTCTTGCACTTGTCTATTCAACTCTTCATTTTCTGTCAGTGTCATTCGGTGTGTTGCCTTGTTAGGTAAACTAGCTCCAGGAATCAAATCCATGTAATGACTGATGCTTCTTACAGGGGGTAATCCATTAGGTACATTAACTGAAATGATGTCTTCATACTTTGTTAGCAACTCATTTATCTCCTTTGGTTTCAAATCAAACTCCTTAGGAATCAATGCATAACACACATTCTCACTTCTCAAACCATCCATAAATTTCCTTCCATCGACCAAATAGATTGTAACATTTGTGCAAATCTCACTCTTCATTGGTTCCTCCAAAGGCAAAAAAGTTTGCTTCATCCCATTTACAATAATAGTGTATATATATTCTTTCTCCCATCATTCACTACTTGTCTATCATACTGCCAAGGTCTTCCTAACATAATATGGCATACATCCATAGGCATAATATCACACATAACTTCATCATTATATGCTCCAATTTTCAATTTAACCAAACATTGTTCACTTACCAATTTCTTGTGATCATCTCGAATCCATGCTATCTGGTAGGGTTTAGGGTGCTTCAACCTCTACAACTTTAACTTGTTCACCATCTCCTCTAAGGCTAAATTATTTGAACTTCCACTATCTATTATGACTTTACAACACTTACCTTCCACCTTACATCTTGTCCGAAACAAATTCTTCCTCTACAACGGTTCCTGGTCTATCTCATTCCGACCTAAGGTTCTCCTTATCATCAAAGCTTCTCCATCTTTTGGTCTATTCAAGGATTCGATAGGTTCTCAGCAAAATTAGTTCTTCCACCATTCTCAATCCTCTTATTTGATTTTCCTTTTCTACATTTGAAAGATTGATGCCCTTCTCCACCACATTTAAAACAAGTTCTGGTAAACTTCCTCTTCTCATCTCTCTTGAAACCCTCATTCCGGTAACTACCTTGTCCACCATTCTACTAGTAATTCCTATCATCTCTCTAGTATGAATTGTCATCACCTTTGCCTTATGTATTTCCTTTTTTCTGCTTTGTGAAAGATCTTCCACCTCCTGTAATGGTTCTGCCTCTCTGAAATCTTCCACCCCTTCTTCTCTGTTTCTACTCATGTCTCTTATTCAACCTCTCTTCATCTTTTAGGGCATATTGGTAAGCCTCTTCCACACTCTGCAACTTCACCAAACTAATATCATATTGTATAGACATCTGCAACCCATTAACATACCCCACAATCTATTCAACTTCATCCTGAGCATGTCTAGATCTGATATTCAACTTGTAGAACTCTTTGATATACTCGTTTATGCTAGATTTTTTTTGTTTCAAATTCTACAACTTCCGGAACAAACTAACTTGGTAATCTACTGGTAAAAACATTGCCTTCAACTTACTCACCATTCTATCCCAAGATTTAATTTTCTCTTTTCCTTTACTCTATCTATCAGTCTACAAATGTTCCCACCATAATGATGCATGTCCTTCCAACTTAGTGCAAGCAAATTTCACCTTTTTCTCTTCACCGGTACCCTCAAAATCAAAGTATTTCTCCATTTCGGTAATCCAGTCTATCAACTCCTCTAAATCCAACTTACCACTATACTCCGGTGGGTTAAAATGCAGTTTACTATTCACACGAGCCAAAGCTCTTATCAACCTTTCATCATTGTGCACCAACTCCCGCTGACCTTCATTTTTTTAGTTCAATATTCTGCTCTTCTTCATCATCACTCACATCTTCAATATATCGACCTCTTCTCTAGGTAATTTCAACAGCTTCCAAGCGAGCCACAATCTGTCTCAAAATATCCATCACTATCGAGTCTGCATCTCTCTGAGCTTCGCCTCTCATATTACTTCTTCACGCCATTGACGCAAGGCCCCTGTAACTGTAGGCCAGATCCACAATCCACCACCCTACAACAAAATCAACATGACACAACCTTTCTCTGATACCACTTGGTGCAATCACGGTGAGGAGGATCCTTAATGAGGACAATCCGGACCGTGCAGCAATAATGAAACAACACAAAACAACACAGGAAGGAGAGAGGATGCCAAATTAGGCATGGATCATATCATTAAATCAATGACAACTATCGGCAACATGTCGGCTTACATGCAGGCCAATTTCCTTATTACAGAATTACATCCATATGCATCAATCTGGAATCACTGATCAGATCTAAATGACAATCTAATGATCATATTATCAACTACCCCTACCCTAAGATCAGATACAACAATAAATAGCATCCGAAAACACCTGGGTCAGCCAAGAAATATCTCATTCCCTGAGGTGGGAAAATGAAATGTGCAAATAGGTCGGCCCAAAATATGAAATGAAATCCTCCAGAAAAGAATCACCACAAAGTGCGGACCAACAGAAAGGCAAACCAATAGGAAGGTCAGTCAAACATTGAAGATCATCTAACAAGGGATGAGTTGGCTCCACACGTCAAGGAATTACTCCACAAGACTCGGGAATGCCAACTAGTTGTTAAGCTCAAATAGGTCCAAAAACATAAAACTGCCAACCAATCTGGTAGCAGTAACTTGCTGGAAAGAGATCCAAATGAGATGTGGTTTAGGAACAAGGTAGAAGAAATGGAATGCTAGCCAAATCTAGCTCCGCATAAGAAATGATCCAAGCCAAGGAATACACTAAAATCTCATAAACTGAAGTACTGAAATGAACAAAGAACAAAACTAAAAAATGAAATATATTTGGTTGATGCAAGATTGCCAACAACCAGTGATGCTCCTGCATCAGACTTGCAATATAAATAAATAAAATTATATTCCTAAAATATAAGCATGCATCACTCTTCAACATGGAGAAAATTCCATCTATTTTTATTATATTTTTTAATTTCATTAATTTAAGTGGGTTGATGAATTCTAAATTGTAAAGATGCATACCTATTTTCTTCCTATGGTATCTTGCCAGTTCTTGTTCATGACATATTTGTTTTGTATCAAGTGATTACTTTCATGCACTCTTATTTACACTTGTCCTTTTATTTCTCATCTCCTTCATTTGAAAAAAATCTCTTTGAAAATTTCACACCAACAAAATTCACTTCAAAATGCCATCTTTATGAAAAATGTGAATTATCCTTTAAATTTGATTTCTAAAAAATGAAAAAAAAGCATCTATATTTATATGCAATTGTTCATAGCAAAAAAAAATAAAAATTGGCCAATAGGGGGTTCTATCAAACGTCGATTGTTAAAATAGGCCATGTTCGACAAAATATGGTCCTTACAAAAAAAATTGTGCCGGCCATGTTCGATAGAACACGGGTTTGATCAAACCTATTTTGATAGAACATATGTTCTATTGAACCTCCTCCCTAGACATCTCCCCAGCAAGCTCTCCTAGTTTCTACAGGTTTCTAGTCTTTGAAGCTCTAATTGAAGGCTCAAATGGAACAATCTTGAAAACACAAAATGTATGATAGTAATTCTCTAAGCGAGCTTTCCAATTATTATGATTTTAATATATATTGAGTTTATTATGATTGTTTGTTTTAGATTAACAAAACATAGGTTTCACACCAAACATCATCTTTTCTATTGAATGCTTATGGAAAAATAGTAAACTAGTGAAAAAATTTCCGAAAAATATCTATGTAATAAGTATTGAAGTCCTCTTTCCAACAAAAATAAATAAATTAAATTTTGATACATAGACAACAAGTTATGAGCTACCAAATGAACCTATGTCAAATTTATAGTTAACTTGACTTCAAAACTTAATAAAATATTAGATATTGAACATAATGTTATGAAAGAAATTGCAAACATTAGATATCGATGTTACAAAACTAAATTCAAAAGAATCACATTTATATCTATTTAGGAAAAAAGTTATGCCTTATCAAATGAGTATCGCTCTTTAAAAATGTTGGTTACTGTTAAAAACTAGTTTTTGAGGGAGATAGAAAAATGGATACAAATTGATTCCAAAAAAATTCAAAAAAATATATTTAGAATCTACATACAAAATATCACAAATCACTAGTTCACATCATCTACAAATTTCTTACGGTTTAGTAGTAATAGGTGTCTGAATGTGAAGTTTTTTTCTCAAAATGATTATTACAGTGTCAAAGTTTGCTAAAAAGTGCAACCCACTATTGTGGGATCACCGATGAACATGACTTAATTAAGAGTTAAGATAGCCACAAGATGACTACGCATAGCCCATTACACACTAAAAGATTAAGTGCATAGAAAAAGTATATCTCAAAGTTGGAATTTCTTTTTTAGATGATAGAAACACTATATTTTCACAAGATCAACGAGAACTTTTAATACTTGATTCTCGACCACCTTTTCAGGATATGTAAATCCATCTCCAAATACATAGAAACATTGTATTCCTCTACTTAGATTGAAACATAACTTCTCATAGTCAAGAAATTTCTTATTTGGATTTAGAAATTCCCACAATAACTCCTCAATCAATTGATCAACAAGGCAATTGATGTGACATAATGCATCATCTTCTAAGCATTCGGGATGATCCCTCATATATGAGGAAATTGCTGAGGCACTTTGTCCATGGAGTTTCTCATCCTTCAATACAATACGAGATATGTTAATATTGAAGGCATAACAACATAAGTGCATACATGTGATAATGAGATTAAGTAAAATAAAAAAAACCTGGAAATCCTGTGCATCGTCAACTAAGCGTAAAGATAACCATATGAGCTCACATAATCTTGATCGATTTAGGAATATCTTCTCAATATCATCTTTTTCTAAAATAGTGGTTAAGAGGATGGAGTGCAATGAAATCGGCCCAATTGATGCAGTTGTTCTAGCAATACTTATGTACTCATTATAGGTTGGAACATATCCACTTTTATTCCATCGTGCTTGCTGCAAACTAGCTTTAGCATAATCTGCCCACTAAACCATAATATATTTTAAAAAGTTAAATTTATTTCATAACTTCATTCAATGATCTATGTATTTTTTTTTCAACTTGGAATATGATGACAATGAACTTTTCTATATAAAAAGAAACATTATTATTGAGTGATAAAAAACTCAGTAATAGAACAAAATTTAGAGTTTATAAAAGTTCATTAACTCAAATTTAAGTGTGTAATGACCCACGAAATTCCTTATTAATGTTAAATATTTAATATAATTAAAAATAATGATTTAATTTTCCCTAAATAATTCATGAATAAGGATAATAAAAAAATTAAAAATATTTTTCTAAATCAGTATACGTACCGCTTTTGCAATAAATTGTGTCATATCACACCCTTGCTTTTTAGTGGCATCACTTGACAATTCATTAACTGTTTTAGAAACAAATTCCACAGTCTTTTTGAAATTATTTGGAAAATTTTCTATAAGTGAAACATTCCAACCTTGAATAATGACCTCAATAACAATCTCGACTTGTTCAAGAGTTAAGTAGTCATCAAAAAGGTCATCGAGTATAGTGGCAAGGGTTGCTACTTTGGCCACTGCAATTCTGGTACTAGAAAATTCTCTCTCATCCATAACACTAATTCCCATCAAAAGGTACTCAACTGAACGCTCTCTAAAAGCTATCAATTTTGAGATCCCAGAATTTAGCCACCAGCTGCATAAAGTGAATCGATTTAGTATTTTTTACAAAATTTAGAAAATTGAATAAAATAAGCATTATAAATATAATTTAAAAAATAAATCATTATGTAAAAATTTTAGATGACACAAAGACCTTTTCACAAACCTACATGTATTATTTTGATGATGTATAAATTATGGATGGTTCTAATTAGCTATGGTAGACAGGACACTATCATAAAATTATAATGAAAAATTGGTTCATAAGATTCACTTTTATATCTCTTTTAGAATGTATTTTCTTATAATTTCATTTAGGAGACCATTACTTATGTAAATCACTATGCTTTAATGGGTAAGTAAGCCAAAAAAAAAAAGTGGATATTCCCTATTCAAAAATGTATTTTAATAAGTTTGTTCACCATATTTAACATCATATTTGACTTTTGGTACTACCACATCTCATGGTAATATTTATCAAATCTTATAATATTTTTTAATTGTATCAAGGTTATAAAGAGAAGACATATGACATAATAATAAAGAGTGGTCATAGAATTACAAAATTTACCACTAATAAATATTTTTTCATAGAACTTAGTTTTGTTGAACATTTTGTCATTGATGTCGAAGGATATTTGTCATGGTTTCTAAATGAGAATTGAAATGAAATGTTGAGCTGCCTACGTGTCTGCTTGAGCTCCTTGCTACTCTACTTGAGCTACTTGGTTTCTTTCTTGAGCTAGTTGATTGCTTGCTTGAGCTACTTGATCATGTGGTTGAACTTCTTGGGTGTCATCTTGAGCTGCCTACATATCTACTTCACCTGCCTGCTTGTCTACATCACCTACTTGCTTGCCAAGTCATATTGACATGTCATAAATTGGAATCAAATTAATCTTTGTCAAGTATGAAGAGGGAGGCTATGATTTATATTGTATGGTTATCTATATCATGGGCTGAAATTTAATAAATTATGTGAATTTAATAATGAGTTGATGATTATCTATACAACATTATTCTTTTTATGAATATGTCTGCATGCTACATTGGAAGGATATGGTGGTTGTTTTGGTTTGAAATTTTCAAGGCATTAAAAATCTTTCAAAGTGCATTTAAGAGCAAGGAGGTACATTAAAGAGAACAAGTTGAGTTCTAAATGTGTGGTCATAAAAACCGCTTTTAATCATGTCTTTGTTTTTCTTGTGAAAAAAATGATGTTTAGAGATACTATGATGTATCAGTGTTAAATTGTTGTCAAAAATTTCAGTGGAAGAGTTTCAATTTCTTTTATGTCTTCTAAAATCATATAATCAACTTTTTTAGGTTATTTTTACGGTAAAATATTTTTCATATTTTCTTAGAGATGGTCTTTAGAAGACGTTTTCGGCTAGCTGGAGGCATGCATAATGTTTTTTTCATCATCTAAAGAAACGAAAATGTCTTAGTTTTTGTTTAGAAAAAATGAAGTCATTTTTTATAGTAGAGTGTCGTGAAAAAGAGGTGATGATCTTTGGACATAGTGCAAGATAATAACAAGATCATGAAAAAGGAAGAAAGGTCGTGGGTAAACAAATTACATAGATTGTTGTATGTCTTTATTGTTCTTAATCACATGAGACATATTGTTGGAGTATGGTCCTATCCTGTACTATTCAAGGGTTGACTTTATGGGTAGTTCATTGTGTTGGAGCATAAGAAAAGTGTACTCCCTTTGTTGGACATTTTGGGATAGTTTGGACTATGTGGGATGTAATTAAGAAAGTGAGAATAGGAAATGCATTGGGTATTAATACTTCTAAGTATTGGTGTGGGTAAATTCTTCTTATCAGTCTTGTTTTGGGCCATTGATTTATTCTTATATTATATGGTGCTACACAAAACAGTCACGTGAGTAGTTAAGAAGCATTTTAAATCTAATCTTTGAGATTCTCAAGCTTGTGCATGGAATTTTAGAAGTAAGCTAAGAACACCATATCAAACGATTGAGGTTGGTTGGTCAAGAGAAGATAGGTCTATTGGGTTTAAAAAGAAAAATATTATGTCGAGGTACTAAGAGAAATGAAGGTGAAAATATATAATAAAAAAATTAGTGATATTTAGGTTGGTGCTTCATTTTGATGGAGTAGGTGCTTCATCATATGAGTTGGTGTTCACATTTGTAATACTAGGTTGGTGCCCATTTTTATCTAAAAGTTGCAAGTGTGTTGTGGTTTTTTTACCCTGAAGGGTTTTCCACAAGAAAAGTTATGTGTTTTCTCTTTGTTGTTTGATCTCTCAAATTTCATGTGGTTTCATATATTAAAACAAAAAAAATGAAATCAAGAAGCTAAGAAAGAAAAATAAGAACTTGAAGTTGTTGTTACAAGAAGGAAATGAAGAAAAGAACAAGATATATCAACCTTTAGATGATGTAGAAAAGTTAATAGCTGATTTGAAGATTCAGATTAGTGAAGGAATGAAAAGAGAAGAAGAAATCAGAAGTAAGATCAAGCTTAAGGAAGAAGGTTGTGAGAGACTTGAAGCTGAAATTGTCTCACTTATAAAGTTACATAAATTTTCTACATTGCTAAACGATGAGAAGATAAATTAGAAAATTTTTGTCATAGGATAACATCTTAGGCTCACAAAAATAGTCTATTTATACAGGTGGAGTTGGCATTGAAGAAGGTTAATGTTCTAAATCTACAAAAGAAGAACATCAAACATTCAATGGTGATATCTCAAAGTATTCTCTTTCAAAAATCGTAAATAATGCTTCCAAATGGCCTCCTATCTCAAGACAAGCACATATGACTAGGTTTAACAACTCTATCTTTAATAGTTATTGTTATACTTACAATTACTTTAGACATAAGGCAATCAATTGTAGAGTGTTTGAAGAAATAAGTTTAGACTCATGACTAGGAATTATTTTGCTCCTTTGAGAGATTGCAATGTTATATGTTATAAATGTAATAACTTTGGACATGCTGATAAAGTTTGTAAAAGTGGTGTGGTAGATTTCTCTAAGAAGGTTGACACAAAGGGAAAAGCAAAGGAGAATACCAAAGTTTAGAGGAAAAAGAAGAAACAAGTCCAAAAATAATTTTTAATTGTGCAAACCACCTTTCTTGCACAAAATGAGAAGGACATTTGGTATGTTGATAGTGGCTATTCCAGGAATATGACTAGAGATAAAAGTAAATTTCTAACTCTAAAGAAGATGAAAGGAGGCAAAGTTAGATTTGGGGGTAACTCATCTTCAAAAGTAGCAGATAAAGGAACACTTATTCTAAATGATGATGACACAAAAGTTGAAAATGTTTTATATGTAGAAGGTCTCAAACACAATTTTTTAAGTGTAAGTCAGTTGTGTGATCAAGGACATAGCTTGGTTTTTTATTCAAATTATTGTAAAATCAGCAAAGATGGTAAACAGATTGTTGTTGCTAGTAGGGCAAGTAATAATTTGTAAATTCTTGATGACATTAAGAGTGAAGAGTGTTGTTTAACTAAACTAGATGAAACTTGGCTATGGCATAGAAGTTTTGGACACATGAACTTTGATAGTCTTATTTAGATCAGCAAAATGGAAGCTATTAGAGATATGTCACAGCTCACTAAACCTTCAAATATTGTTTGTAAAGAGTGTCAACTTGGAAAACAAACAAGCAATAGCTTAAAGTCAAAGGATTATTAAGCATGAAACCTCTTGAGCTTATACACACTAATTTTTGTGGACCTACAAGAACTACAAGCTTTCAAGGTGAGAAGTATTTTACGTTCTTAATTGATGATTATTCATGTATGACTTGGGTTACTTTTTTTAAGGAGAAATCAGAGGCTACATTGAAAAATTTAAGGCTTTTAAAGCCTTATTGAAAATGAGAAAGATCTGAAAAAACAAATGTTTACGTTCAAATAATTGAGTCAAGTTCGCATCTAATAAGTTCATAGGTTTTTGTGAGAAAAATTGTATAAAAAGATAGTATTCAACTACTAGAACACCTCAACAAAATGGTGTTTTTGAGATGAAGAATAGATCTGTCCAAGAAATGGATTATAGCATTATGAATGATTCTAAGGTGAGTGATTATTTTTGGAGAGAGGAAATACATGTTTTTTATATTCATAATAGAGGGTTGGTTAGAGAAAAGCATAATAAAACACCATACGAAATGTGGAAAGGTAAGGTTGCTTCAGCTAAGTACTTTTGAGTTTTTGGTAGTCCTTATTACATTAAGAGAGATGAAGAAAATATTGGTATATTTGATCCTATGGCTAATGAAGGTATCTTTTTGGGTTACTCTTCTAAAAGTAAAGCTTACAGATGCTTTAACAAAAGATACATAAGATTGTTGAGAGTATTAATGTAAAGTTCATAAGAATACTAACACACATGATAGGTTGGAGAATGGTGATGATAGCACTCAAAAAGATGAAGTAGAAGGTGTTGTCCAACAATATTCTTCATATGTACAAGTTGTGACAGCAAGTGAAAGTCCTAAAAATACATCAAAAATTGTTCAACATGAGACAAAAGATGCTTTTACTGAGAATTCACCTTCTAATATTTAGTTTGGGACAACAAATGTAACCACTAAGAATGAACCTGAAATTGTACAAGGTTATACCACATTTGGAACATTTATAAAGACTCTTTCTAAGTTTGTTCAAAAGAATCATCCTATTGATCATATTTTACAAGAGGATAGACCTAGAGCTATAAGAAGAAATGATAATTATTATAAGGATGAAGATATCTCTTTCCTGTCCATGATTGAGCCTTATAATTTTGAAGAAGCTATTGAAGATAAATATTGGGTAGCAACCATGAAAGAGAAGCTAGATCAAATTCAAAAAAGTGGTACTTGGGAACTTGTTCCTAGGCCCAAAGACAAGAATGTGATAGGCACAAAATGGGTCTATAGAAACAAATTGAATGAATATG
Organism: Cryptomeria japonica; assembly: GCF_030272615.1. NCBI lineage: Eukaryota > Viridiplantae > Streptophyta > Pinopsida > Cupressales > Cupressaceae > Cryptomeria > Cryptomeria japonica. The sequence continues at coordinate 769,524,965 of NC_081411.1, read as the reverse complement.
GTCAAGTGGTAAGAAACAAGGCAAGGATTGTTTGCAAATGTTATGCTCAGGTAGAAGGTATTGATGTTGATGAAACCTTTGCTAATGTTGCACGTTCAAAAAAAAAAATTAAAATGTTCTTAGTTTTTGCTTCTTTTAATGGCTTTAAGATTTTTCAAATGGATATAAAATATGCTTTTCTCAATGGTAATTTGAATGAAGAAGTGTATATAGAACAACCTGATAGGTTTATATTATCAAAAAATCAGAACTATGCTTGTAAGTTGAAAAGGTCTATTTATGACCTTAAACAAGCCCCACTTGCTTGATATGATAGACTTGACACTTATATATAGTAGCAAGGATTCAGAAGAGGGATAGAAGACAACAACCTATATGTTAAAGTAGGTAAATTCATGTTGATTTTTGTAGCTTACATTGATGATATGATTTTTTGTAGTGATTGTGTAGAAATGTGTAAATTTTTTGCTACCAATATGAATAAGGAATTCAAAATTTCCATGTTAGGTGAGTTGTCATTTTTCCTTGGCTTACAAATTCATCAATTAGATAAAGATTATTTTCTCTCAAACAAAGTATATTAGGGAGATGTTGAAAAGGTTTAGAATGGAGGATTGTAATCCTGCAAGCACTCCTATGGTGATAGGATGTAAACTTAGCAAAGATGATGAGTCTTTCGATGTTAATTGAACATTTTATAGGTCTATGGTAGGAAGTTTGTTGTATGTTACAACTACAAGACCCAATATTATGCAAGTGGTTGGTTATGTTGCTAGATTGTAGGCTACTCCTAAGGATACTCATGTTCAAGCAATTAAGAAGATCTTCAAGTATCTTAATCACATGAGACATATTGCTAGAGTACAGTCCTATCTTGTGCTATTCAAGGGATTAAATTTATGAGTATTTTGTTGTATTTGAGCATAAGGAGAGTGTACTCCCTCTGTTGGAGGTTTTGGGGTAGATTGGAATATGCGAGATGTAATTAAGAAAGTGAGAACAAGAAATGCATTGGGCATTGATACTTTTGAGTCTTGGTGTGAGCAAATTCTTCTTCTTAGCCCTTTTTTGGAGCCTTTGATTTATTTGTATATTATATGCTGCTAGACAAGACATTCACGTGATTTGTTAGAAGCATTTAAAATCTAATCTCTGAGATCCTCGAGCCTATGCGTGGAAGTTCAGCAGTAAGATGAGAACACCATATCAAATGACTAAGGTTGGCTCGTCAAGAGAAAATAGGTCTATTGGGTTTAAAAAGAAAAAAATTGTGTGGAGGTATTTTTGGGAGTTAAGAGAACCGAAGTTGAAAAATATATAAAAAATTAGTGATATTGAGGTTGGTGCCTCATTTTGATGGAGTAGATGCTTCATCATCTGAGTTGGTGCTCTTGAGAGTTGGTGCTCACATTTGTAATACTAGATTGGTGCCCATTTTTATCTAAAAGTTGCAGGTGTGTCGTGGTTTTCTTACTTGAAAAAAATGATGTGTTTGCACTTTGTTGTTTGATCTCTCAAATTTCATGTGGTTTCATATATTAATTTTTTTTTTAAATACTGATTCATTCGCCCCCGCACACCCCCCACGCCCCCACCCCACCCGCAATACCCCCCTCCCCATGCCCCTCTTAGCATTTTGTGTGTGCTCTTCATTTTTTTCTTATTCTCATTACATAGAAAATCTCCCCTCTTTAATTCTCTCTCTTCCATTTTCCTTAATAAGTGGTCATAGAAAATCACTCTATTTAGTTTATTTGTTTCTAACAATGTGGTTATTTTCTATTAGATAAAGTGGAAAGAGGGTCCTACAACTATAAGTTCTAACAATGTGGTTGTTGAAATAAGTAGTTAGACTATAGTTAATTAACTACAAAAGTATAGATATATTCATTTATTTTTTATACTTATCACCCTTAAGAAGTTAAAATGTATTATATAATCTAAAATCTATTACTTTAAGTATGAATCAATCTACTTGATGGTGATAATTACCTAGAGAGTGTCTTCATCTCCATTTTGTATATGCATTGCAATATATTGAAATTTAATTTTGCTAACTCCAAAATCTTCACATCCTTCAACCTGAAGAAAATTTAAAAAAAGAAATCTTATACTTCAATTAATCCACATAAAATCTTCGATAATTCAAACTTTAGAAAACTATTTTAATAATAATGCTTGACAAACTCTACGTGAAATTATCTGATTCATAGATTTCTATGAAATTGCGAGCCTCCCATATTGTAAAAGTACGAGGCCATTCATAAGTAAGTGCATACTCCACCTATTAAAACAATATAATAAAAATACCAAAGACGGTTGATTTAGTGACAAAGTCTATGTTATAGACACCTAAATAATATTGAATTCAAATTTTCTACAATACAAATAAAAAAAAATATAATAAAAATAATAATTAAGGCTTCAATATTTGTTTTTCTAATTTTCAACTCAATAATTTTAAAATTTATTTCTGCTTCTCTAAATTTTTATTCACAAATTTTAGCAATCTTTCTCTTAAACTTTATTACCTCTTTCAGAAAACTGCTTTTATATGAATGTTCAATATTTTTGAATATTTGTTTAAGGTACAGAGAGCTAAACACTTTGATCTCTTGCATAATCGTTTCTCCAGGAAATGCCACACTTGAAGCTCTGAGAAGATTCAGCATACTTCTCACCGCATGTTCCTCTATAGTGTTGTTCTTATCATTTTTCCCTCCACAGTTAAAAAACTGTCCATTTTCATCCTTGAAATTTTTCAGCACATCTTTTCAAAGTACATAACAAATTAAGAAATAATTAATTATATATAGACAATAAAAATATATATATTTTAAAAGTGCAAAGATGATCAATTCAAAAATAGCTATATTGATGTTAGAAACAATCTTTTAAATATTACATAAAATATAAAAAATTAATAAGGATATTGTTTTGATAGAAAAATAGGTTAAAAGTTCACTTAGAGTTATTTGGGTACCTGCAGAGACATCATAACGATGAAGTCTAAGTAGTCTGAGTCCTAAAGCTGTGGCATTCAAATTTCTGACAGAACTTTCAGATCCTTCTCTTATTCCCACACTTCCATCCCAACATCTATATTACAAGACGGTCAATGTTTCAATTAGATAAATATGGGAAGAGCCCAGATCCATTACAAGACTGTTAATATTAAAACAAAATATATCTGTTTTCTTACTTAGATAAGCACGGGAAGAACCCAGACCTATTATAAGACCGTTAATTTTAAAATAAAATTTATCTGTATTGTTACTGAACAAGATCTGTATCACAATTGACAATCCAAATTTAATAGATAGGAAATTTAACAGACCTATAAACATAATCAAGAGCCTCTTTTATCTCATCCTGAAAATATCGATCTATTCCGAGGCATTGCAGTGCATCAACCATTTCAAGATGCTGGATTAGATCGCCATCAAATCCAGTCTGCATTTCTTTTAACATGATTTTGACTTGGTTAACCAGTGTTTCAGCACGTTCCTGGTATTCAGATGCCTGAAAGATAAACTTAATAAATCAGGAATGAAGAAAATTATCAAAAGAAAACAATAGAAGAAACTCATTGATGAGAATAGAAATAATAATATCATGTAAGAAATTTAAGTAGAGTACGAGATATGGTGTCTCCATAGATTGCACAAAATCATCATCCCAGTGATTAAAAGCATTATCTGGTAATTTACGAGAAGAAATGTCATTTCCCTTCAAATTAGACATTGCACCAACACTCCAAAATAATTGAGCCCTAAAGGAAATTTACAAGTAAACTAAATAGCTTTTGTAGGTTAAATCTCTAGAGGCCGGAGCTTAATGCAGCTATTTATAGTGCCAATGCAAGGAGTCAAAGTAAACAGTTTGCACGTTATTTCTTATTTTCAAAGTCTCAAAAACGTGTAACTGTGAATTCAAAGTCTCAAAGCTTTTTAAAACAGATAAAGAAAATGTCAAAACAAATCGAATAATACTTTCTTGGTTTTTTTATAAGATTTAAAATGTAAATCAATGATTTATTCAAATTTTGAACTGGTAGAAGAAGAGATAACAATTGAACGTCATTCTAAATTATCATTTGGTATAAAAAGCAAATTTCAAGAAAAAGATAATATATTTGTTGATAGTTTTCATATATCAAAATGAAGAATTAATTGATTTGTATAAATATAGCATACAAAAAATACTGGCTTAAAAGGACCGAATGGGCCCTAATAGTGCTATATTTGAAGATGACCAATTCATGAAAAAATACTCTTATCACATTATTAAAATTAATTTTTATTTGGACTTATTATTATAATACGTTGTTATCAATTTGACTATTATGTGGAGCACCGGAGGAAGTAGTCAATTAGCACTGCCCAATAAGGTTTTTCACTTTTTTTTTTTTCATCTGCTAGCTTTTGGTTTGAGTTGTCTTGGTCTTTGTTGACATCTCCTCATTCTCCTAGCTGTGATAAACAAGTTAAAATAATAACTTTGAGAATTCCGTAGCATATGGGAAATTGATTTCAAACAAATGAAATGGCAGGTGAGAAAACCGTTTACACTCCCGACCCAAGGAAGAGGCGGTGAAGGGAAATGAGCTTAAAACAGAATACAAAACACCAAGTGATGAAGATGAAGTTAAATCGTGGGGTCGATGGAATAGAGAAAGTCATCGTTCGAATGGAAAATGACAAGGCACGTGAACAGATCTAAAATTACACAAGGGGAAGAGTTAGAATGGGATGGGCTGCGTAGAATCGGCCAGAGATAGAAATCAGCCCTAGAGTTTTGAGTGTGGGCTGCGCAGATAGTGTGGGCATTAGCCAAGAGAGGTCAGACATCGACGTGAAGAAGAGTGGAAGTGTTAATTTAAACGAGCAGATAAAAATATATAATCAATACAAAACAGTTGAAGGAAAATAACACAAATACATGCTACACAGTGAATTATGTGGTTCATCATAACTGGCTACATCCATGGTAAAGCAGGTAAAATCATCTATTATCTGATATCCAAATTACTCCAAACATGAACTGCACACAGTCATTTATACAATCATATAAAAGTTAAAAGATCATGGGAGAAGCCAAAAGATCGTGTGACTGTTGGACTTCACATTCCTAACAATCTCCCCTGAAGTCCAACCTGTACAGCCAATGCACTGTGACATCCCTATATATTGCAATTAGGCTCATCAAAGATTTTAACTTCGTCAAAGACTGTTCAAACACACTTAGAATGAGTCATCTCCAAGTAATTCGAAAGTCAAAAACTCTATGGTCGAAAACATCTATCTTACAACTTTTCCAAACACAAATTTACACATTAATTCTGAATCAGGAACACCATTCTGTATAGGTTTAAAATACAACCCTCCCTTTTCAACTATCCTCCAAGCATTATCAACATTGAAATTTAGATTCCAATCTGCTCTAGTTGTTGTGGCAAGCATACCATCAGCATCAGAATGAGCCAGTGCGATTAGAGGTGAAATATCACCTTCATGTTTAGATACAAATAATCCCCACAAAGAACCTGTGACCAATATCCTCTGTTTGTTTTCCATCTCATGCAATTGACACTTAATACCCAGGTTTCTATGCCAAAACTGACAATCAACAGCATCCACAGCCAAAATCAAACACTCATCTTTTTTATCTGCCTTATGATCAACAGATAATTGAATGACCATGTTGGGGACCCCAACTTGCTTGATAAGCAGAATATGCTCCTCTATCTTCGGCATTAGATCGATCACATTGGACACAAACATTATCTCTCCATTCACCTGTGTGGCCCTGATTCTCAGGAGGTCTTGCACAACCCTTGACTTTTTCTCCATTGGCTCCTTTAAAACCCTCTCTGCCACAACCTTAAGACGATTCAAAATAGGGTCCGAAATAGACTTGGTGTGCGGCAACTCTTTCACCACATCACTAGGCTCATAAACCTCCTCATGCTCATTCTCTGACCAAGCGATCATGGGCTTCGAATTCTCAATGTTTTGCAAAACAGAATTTTACCCACACTCCATTTCACCAGTTTCTTCGGTTACCTTGGATTTAAGTGTACCCAACACCTCAGACACAGTAGTTTCAAACAGTGGAAAGAAATCAGCAGGAAATTTATGAACCTTCTCCACGTTGGGTAGATTATTGACTTGTCTTCTAGTTGCAATCCAATGTGAGGCCCTTGCTACTCATAGTGTAGCATCTTGATGCCAATCACTCTCAACATCTTGTGAAGCATTGTCTTTCCATCCCCTGTGTACATGGTCTGGCTCACACTCCTCCAACTTAGCATCTACCTCGACATGCTCTCTAAATCTGCCCCTTGTGCCACCTCTTCCATTTTATGATTCCTTTTGCACAAACAAAATCAACCAACTCTATGTCTTATCATGAGAAACAGCAATTAAATCTTCAACCTTAACACTTCTTTGTCTAGAGTTACTTGCGCGTGCTTCGTGTTTTGAGAGGACTCCTTCGAGGGACTTCAACTTCTACTCCACCTCCATACACTTAGCCAATAATTATTTTCAGACACTCTCCTTATCCATCAATTGTTCCTCAACATTCTTCAACTTGGTCTGAAGCTCACTTTCTCTCAAGAGAGCATTCTACAGAACCTTTTTAAGAGCAAATAACTTGGCATGTGCATTGCTATGATTATTTTCTAGAGCTATTTCAAGGTTCTCAAGATCAAGAAGCCTTTCAATCGACTTCTTTGACATAGCTTCAAGGCTAGCAATATTTTATTTTGCTCCATTTAAGCTTTCTTTCAGTTCTTTTTCCCTCAGGCTTGACATAGTCTCGAGCTCCAAAACTCTTGCCAAGGAATCCTCTATAAAAATTAGTCGATCCATGAGCAACAGATTATCTTCCTTTAGCCTCACAAGTTTGTTCTCCTAGCACTTTTCAGCATCATATGTTTCATCTTCTTCAAGTTCATCTTCACTTGCCTCAACATCCTCTTCTTCAATCGAATCCTCCTCATTTTTTAGTCATCCCACCAATGTACATGTCGTTCTCTTTCATCTTTCACTTGTACACTATTACACTATGTCGAGCCTAAATTGCCAAGAAATTATTTGATGACTGAATTGACTTCATCATCTTCTTCCATATTTGCTCAATCCAACCAAGCTCTTATACCAATTGTTAATTTAAATGAGCAGAGAAAAACATATAATCAAGACAAAACAGCAGAAATAAAATAACACAAACACACACTACACAGAAAATTATGTGGTTCATCATAACTAGCTGCATCTACGAGAAAGTAGGAAAAATAATCTATTAACCGATATCCAAATTACACCATACATTGACTACACAGTCATTTATGAAAGGAAATGCAAGAGAAAGGAAAGAAAAACAAAATCCAAGTAAGTTTATTGAAGAAGTAAATGTTACCAAGAGAAATGCAAAAACCTTGGAGCGATCACCCAAATGTGAAGGAGGCACAAGAACTTTTGAAAGGGGAAAAGCAAAGAAAAACCCCTTGTTTATTATGAATGAGGCAATTCCTAAAATGAGTGTGTGTGAGAGTCAGAGAGCGAGAGAGAGAGAGAGAGAGAGAGAGAGAGAGAGAGAGAGAGAGAGAGAGCAAGAAGTTATTTATAATAATGTCATTAAGAAGAAATGAGAGAGGAGACGTCTCTTAAATAGAGATGAGGAGATGAGTTACAAAATAACTCCCAAATCTATGAATGCCACCATTCATAAAATGTGTGTGCCATGTGTCCACATCCTCTTAAGGAGGATATCTAATATTCCTTAATAAAGGAAAATAAAAGAAATGACTTGCCCTCACACATGTACTAGAGGACAAATTACATGTAGGGATTCCAAAGGAATATCTTAAACTAAATACAAATAAACCTAAGCCAAGTAAATATTAAATATTCTAACACTCCCCCTTAAGCTTTACTTGGGGAATTTACATCAAACCCTTCAATGGGTTGCAATCCAAGATTTTTACAATGAAATTGGAACTTTTCTTTACAAAGTGGCTTGGTCAAAATATCTGCAACTTGGGCTTCCCCCTTGCAATAAAGGAGTGAAACTTGCTTGTCTTCAATTTGTTCTCTAATAAAGTGTTAGAGAGCAATGTGTTTTTTCCTTGCATGGAAAAATAGATTTTTAGCCAAGGCAATGGCACTTTGGTTGTCACAATACAATGGAGTTGGTTTGTGTTGAGGTAGACCCAAATCTTCAAGTACTCTTCTAAGCCACAAGGCTTCTTTGGAAGCATTAGTGCATCCTTTGTACTCAGCTTTAGTGGATCCAAGAGAGGTAGATTGTTGTTGTTTACTATTCCAAGAAATTGCTCCTGAACCAACAAAAAAACAATAACCACAAGTAGATTTCCCATCATTGGGATCTCCGCCTAGATCGGAATCAATAAAACCTTTTAAAGTAAAATTATAATTTGCATCATAAAACAAACCTACATTAATAGTTCCTTTAATATATCTTAAAATTCTTTTAGCAACTTTAAAGTGTGTTTGTTGAGGTTTAGAAATTAATCTTGAAACCAAACCAACACTATAAGCAATATCTGGCCTAGTAAGAGTTAAATAATTCAAACTTCCAACTAATTGTCTATACAAAGTAGGATCAACAAGTGGAGTTTGCATATCAAGCATTAACTTAGTGCCTAATTCAATAGGAATTGAAACATGGCTAGCATTTTAAACTTATCTATTAGATCTTGAGAATATTTACTTTGAGATAAGAAAATTCTTTTAGAGGTTTGCCAAATTTGCATTCCTAAGAAATAATCTAAAAGACCTAAATTAGTCATTTGAAATTTTTGATTAAGACAAAACTTAATATCAGAAATCGAAGTATTGGAACTTGGGGTAAGAATCAAATCATCTACATATAAAATAATAATCACAATATCATTTTCACTATGTTTAATATACAAATTTGGATCATTTTTACTTTTAATGAAACCTTGAGAAAGAAAGAATGCATTAATCTTAGAATAGCATTCCCTAGGAGATTGCTTCAAACCATAATTTGATTTCTTTAACTTACAAACTAAGTGTTCATTACCTTCTTTAATAAAACTAGGAGGTTGAGACATATAAATTTTCTCATGTAAATCAACATTAAGAAAAGCACTTTTAACATCCATTTGGTGAATAGGCCAATTCATTCTAGAAGCTAAAGCAACCACAAGTTTAATTGTAGGCATTTTAGCAATAGGAACAAAAGTTTCAATATAATCTAAGCCTTCAATTTGAGAAAAACCTCTAGCAATTAATCTAGATTTAAATTTACTAACTTGATTATTAGCATTCAATTTAGTTTTATAAACCCACTTGCAAGAAACAAGATTTTTACCGTGAGGCAAGGGAACTAAATCCCAAGTTTGGTTAGAAATTAAAGTATCATATTCTTCGTTCATTGTTTTTGGCCAATGTGGTTGATTTTTAGCTTGATCAAATGTTTTAGGATCATTAGAATTCATAATAGTAGACATTGAAGCATAATTACAATAATTAACTCTTCTAGCTTGAAGTCTATCCATTCTAGCTAAGTATTCATCACTATCTTGAATTAAAGATTTAAACCATTTAGGTCTTCTTTTAGAAGTAATGGATTCATCACTAGAAGAAGAGTCATGAAGAGTAGAGTTATTATTATCATCATCACTATCACTAGAAGGAATAGAAAGAGATGAATTAGGAGTAGGCTTAAGAGTAGGAGGTTGGTCCTCCAAGCACAACTTTGATTTGAGCAAGTTCATCATCCTCCACTTTAGAACAATCATGAATGCCTTTTTTTGCAATACAAAAATCTCTTGCAGCTTTTACCTTGTTAGTAATAGGATTGTAAACTCTAAAACCTTTAGCATTTTTATTATAACCAACAAAAATAAAAATAAAAGATTTAGCATCTAATTTTAGTCTTTTCTCCTTAGGTTTGTGAACATAAGTCATGGAACCAAAAATTCTTAAATTCTACAAAATGGGCTTTCTACTAGACCAAGCTTCTTTGAGAGTTTTATCCTTTAAGGCTTTGGTAGGTTTTCTATTAATTAAATAAGTTGCACAAGCCATAGCTTCAGCCCAAAACTTGTAATCCATATTTTTTGCATGCAATAAACATCTTGCCATTTCCATAATGGTTCTATACTTCTGTTCTGCCACACCATTTTGTTGTGGTGTATAAGGAATGGTAAGCTCATGTTTAATTTCAAAATATTTCAAATAAGCATTAAATGCACTATTGAAATATTCTCTTCCATCGTCAGTATGAAGAATCTTAATTTTAGAACCAGATTGCCTTTCTATAAACATATGAAATTCAGTAAACACATCAAGCACTCGATCCTTACTATGAAGGAAATATATCCATGTTCTCCTTGAAAAATCATCAACAAAGGTAAGAGCATACCTTGAACCTTGGATGGAGGGACTCTCTATGGGACCCAAGAGATCACTATGAACTAGATGTAGTTTAGTATATGCCCTCCAAGATTGACCATGAGGAAAGGGTTCCCTATTTATCTTACCACTCATGCAACCATTGCAAACAATTTGAGAAGGAACAATAGTAGGCAATCCATCAACCATATTTTCTTTTTGCATCAATGAAATATAATCAGAATTGAGATGACCAAGTCTTTCATGTCATACAGTAAAATCAACAGTAGTAAGCAAGGAATACTTTGTAGGAGAAAATTCATAGAACTTGAATAAGTTATCGGTATCCATTTTAGCAGTAGCAATAACATGATTAGTTTTTGGATCAATGATATAACACATGCCCCTATAAAAGTTAATCTTATAATCTTGACAAAGTTTAGGAACTGAAAGAAAATTTGATTTTAATTCAGGAACATAAAGAACATCATGTAATTTCCCATTAGGGACATTCACATCACCAATAGCTTCAACTTTACAACTATGATTATTAGCTAATTGAACGGGAATATTAGAAGTATCAGGATGCAAAGATTCAAAACATTCTTTATGAGAAGTAACATGCTGAGATGCACTCAAATCAATAATCCACTCAAGTGGTTGAGAAACATTATAAGTACATGTAAATGTGTGACAAGATGAATTACCATTATTATTACCTTTCTTATAATGAGGTTTATGTTGTTGATTATTTTAATTATTTGGGTTCATGGGATTTTTACCATTTTGCTTCTTAAAACAATTCTTAGTAATATGTCCATCTTTCCCACAATATGTGCAATGGGGTCTTGTTTGAGAATTATTCCTTTGATTATTGTACGTATTATTATGATTATTATTATGAGAATTGTTATGATGGGATTTAGAATGAGATTGATAATTAGAAGATTTGTGATTATTATTATGATTATGATTATTATTATTATTGGATCTAAAATTATTATTATGATTTTGATTTTTAGACATAAAAGCATGTTCACTACTTTTAAGAGTACCAAATTGAATTAATTTTGCTTCCTCTTAACGTAATAAATTACGAAAAAATATCATAAGTTAATTGAGTAGCTAAACTAGGAATTGCAAGTTGAGCATGAATATTCGTAATAAATTGTTGAAATTGATGAGGAAGACATTTTTTAAGAATAAGATGAATTAAACATAAATCAGCTAGAGTAACTCTAAACCAATTAATTGACTATTAATAGAATCAAACTTTAATAAAAAATCATCCATGGTTTTAAAATCCGTATACCTGAGATCTTCGAGTTGATCTTGAAGCTGAATTTTTCAGGATTCATTTGACCTATCATAAGTTGTTTTTAAAATTTCCCAAGCTTCATATTCTTTTGTACAATTTCCAATTAGAACATACAAATCAGGAACTATTGAAATATCAATTAAACCAAGTGCTTCCTCATTTTGAACCTTCCACCTGTCTTGGTCGGCTTGAGGAGCAGTTGTAGTGGGCTCGAAACTTTTATCAGTTGCAACATCCAAAAGGTGTTGAAACAAAATATAAAAGAAATATGTGTTTTCCATGAATGATAATTACTACTATTTAACTTAATTTCAGGAATTAAAATAGACATGATAGCAAAACAATGGTTAGTAAAAATTACCCCCTTTTATTAAAAAAAAAAAACCTCCTCGATTTAAAAAATTTCAATAATAATTTATTAAAAAAAAACTTTTAAATTTTTAATAACAAATTTAAAGAATTTTTTTTTAAACTTTAATTTTATATAAATAAACTTTATATTAAAAAAAATTAATCTTTATTAATAAAATAATTTATCTTAAAAAACTTTATATATATTAATAAAATTTATTATTTTAAATAAAAGTTATAAACTTTTAATATAAACTATTTAAAGCTTTTTATGTATTAAAAAGTGTATAACTTTATTAACTTTTTAAATATACTTAAAACTTTATAAGTTTTTTTTTTTTGAAAACTTAACTTTATACGTGAGATTAAGAAAAGGAAGTTTAAAGTTTCATAAAATTGGAATAAACGATACCCAAGAGAAATGAAATTAAAAGTAAGAAAAGAAACGTTATGACAAAAGATGAAAGGGCAGAGGCGTTAAAAACAGAAGAATGGCAGGAGAATGACCATGCAAGGAAGGATTGCAGAGAGACGTTTTAAGAGTTGGAGACAGACGAAACAAAGCAACAAAGATATTTATTGTAGAGGCATTATGATAGATACAAACTGCAAATAGAATATGTTATAAACTGATGGAAATTCATTTAACTTAGCAATCTTAGTCAGAGTTTTGTATGCTATTAACAATACATAAGAACAAAGGCGTTATGAACAAAAATGAAACAGAACGCAAAGAAGTAAAGAAAAATGATTATTTTTTTGTTTTGAAAATAGGGGAACTGTGATAAATAAATTAGATTAGAAAAAAACAAAATTAATAGAGAAAATTAGAATACACAGATGTCAATATTGATTATATTTGTTCCAATAAGAATAATTAATTAATATTAAATCTATCTTGCAGAACAAACTATGAGATTTTAGCAAAACAACAATATCAGAAAACTAATTGAGATTTGTTTTTGTTTTTTTAAAACAAACCTGCAAATAAACAAAGAATGTTTTGGCGGCAATGCAGTAAAAGAGGTTAGCACAATAGTTTTGGTGGCAAGCCTTCCAAAACTAAAATAAAATAAACTTTCCTCTAGAATCTAAATGGATTAATCTTGCATGCAAACTTGTTAACAAGTTTGAAAAAACAAAAAAAAAAAACTAAAACCAAAACCTGCACAATAGAAAATATTAGAGAAAGAACTTCTTCTCCTCTCAAGAATACCTCCAAGAAGGTGAACTCCACATAATGGTAACCTTCATCAATCTCAACTTGAAACAAGGATTAGAACCTGCTCTTATACCATGAAAGGAAATGTAAGAGCAAGGAAAGAGAAACAAAATCCAAGTAAGTTTATTGATGAAGTAAATGTTACCAAGAGAAATGCAGAAACCTTGGAGCAATCACCCAAATGTGAAGAAAGAGGCACAGGAACTTTTAAAAGGGGAAAAGCAAAGAAAAACCCCTTGTGTTATTATGAATGAGGCAATGCCTAAAATGAGTGAGTGAGAGAGAGAGAGAGGCTCTTTACAGTAATGTCATTAAAATGAGTGAGTGAGAGAGAGAGAGGCTCTTTACAGTAATGTCATTAAGAAGAAATGAGAGAGGAGACATCTCTTAAATAAAGAGGAGACATCTCTTAAATAGAGATGAGGAGAGGAGTTACAAAGTAACTCTCAAATCTATGAATGCCACCATTCATAAAATATGTGTGCCATGTGTCCACATCCTCTTAAGGAGGAAATCTAATATTCCTTAATAAAGGAAAATAAAAGAAATGACTTGTAATCACACATGTACTAGAGGACAAATTAAATGTAGAGATTCCAAAGGAATATCTAAAACTAAATACAAACAAACCTAAGCCAAGTAAAGATAAAATATTCTAACAATTTATATAATCATATGTAGAAGCCAAAAGATCATGGGACAAGCCAAAAGGCCATGTGACTGTTGGACTTCACATTCCTAGTAGGAAGGTGTGGATTCGCATAGTGAAAGAAAGAAATGTACAAAACATAGTTGTAGAGTCAAGTATAGTTCAGAAAGAGAAAATGCTATTGTTAGCCTATGTTATGTAAATTTGGTGTTGCAAGATTGATGTGAATAAATTAGAAATTGTTTTTCTTGGTTTTGTGCGAAGAGAAGAGAGTCTCTACATATGCAAGTGTCTTGTGTTTGTGTTTAAGTTTTGTAGGCAACAAAGTTTATTTTTATCTTGCATCATTATGTTATTATTTTTCTCTTGCATCATTATGTTATTGGTCACATCATTATGTAATTAAGAATATATTTTATTCACCAAGTTTAGTTATCCAATTTAATTATTTCATATCAATTATATTTTATAATTTATAATTTAAATTAGTTCTCTTGCAAATAGAATAGATTACTGAACTTACTAATGAACAAATATATAAGTAAAGAGGTTTTGATAGCTAAAATTAATAAAAGAAAGAAAGTAGATGAAAATACAAAAAAATATTCAACATATATTTTATGAAGATAGATTTTGATCAACTAGAAGCACCATCAATAAAAAAAATGGATACGAGGGAATTAGAAAGAAGGAATGATGGAGTAAAAATTGAAGTTTTAAAATAAGGGAGTAGTATAAAATCTAATAGACTATTTGAATAGTATGGGCAGGGTTGGGATCAAGTCATGGAATAAGATATTGAAGAAGATGAGGGGTTCAATCTGTGAAGAAAGAAACGAACCAGAAATTGCAGATAAATACAGATAAAATAGAAGAACAAAACAACAATTAAAGATTGACACAATGTTTTATAGTGGTTAGGCTTAAAATGCCTACATCCACATTAAGAGCAGGGGAATTTTATATTATCACTGTCTGAAAAATTATATCAAGCTGGGCAGCTACGTATGAGGTATATATAACAAATGAACCTTCAAATTGGAAGGCCAAAAGTCCAACGGTGAAGTTGTCGGTTGAGCTTCATTTCCTAACAACCTCCCACTTGAAGCCAATCGAATGTTGCTCAAAGTTAATCCCCCCACTCAATCCTATTATCACGTTTTGAAAAGACCAAGAGAAGCTTGGCAGAACTCAAACTTCTCCTGTGTAACAACCTTAGTGAGAACATCAGTTGGATTTTCCTCAGTTGCAATCTTGTTCGCATGAAGCTTGCCTTCTTCAACCACGTACTGAATATAATGACAACGTATGTCAATGTGTTTAGACCGATGCTGAGATGTCTAATGCTTACTCATAAATATGGCACTATGGTTGTCACAAAACATAACAAAATTTGATTGCTTCAAACTCAATTCGCTAAAAAAAAGTTGTAACCATACCATCTCCTTGGCTCCCTCGGAGAGAGCTATGTACTCAGCCTCTACAAATGATTGAGCAACTGTATGTTGCAATTTATAACCCCAACTAATCGCTACCCCAACAAATGTGAAAACATAACCAAAAGTAGATCTTTGTTTGTCTAGATCCCTACCAAGATCAAAATCGATAAATCCTTGTAATTGTGGCTTATCCTTTCCAAAACATAAACAAAAATCAGAGGTACCTTTCAAATACCGTAGTATGTATTTGACTGTCTCCCAGTGTGGTTTACCCGGATTAGACATAAATCTACTCACCACTCCCACTGCATGAGCAATATCTAGATGAGTGGAAACCATAGCATACATAAGACTCCCCACAACAGATTTATAAGGAATGTTTTTCATAAACTCCTGATCCTCTTGTGTTTTTGGACACAATTTAGAAGATAGCTGACAATGAGAGGCTAAAGGAACACATACAGACTTAGCCTCTGTCATACCAAATCTATCCACAATCTTTTTAATGTAATCTTGTTGAGCTAACCTAAGTTCTTTCTTCTTTCTATCCCGAGAAATAGTCATCCCAAGAATTTTCTTCATTGCCCCTAAATCCTTCATTGCAAATATGGTAGCTAATTTTTTTTAACTCATGAACAATCCTCACGCTCGTTCTAGCTACCAACATGTCATCCACAAAGAGAAAAAGTATCACAAATTTTCCATTTGGAAGTTGTTTATAATAGACACATGGATCCAATTCGCATCTTATGAAGCCATGCTCAGTCATAAATTTATCAAACCTAAGATACCATTGTCTTGGGGCTTTCTTAAGCCCGTACAAGCTTTGCTTCAGTTTGCAATAAAGTTGTTCTGGCCCTTTTTTACAAACCCTTTGGGATAATGCATATACAATTCCTCATTAACATCGCCATGTAGAAAGGTTGTCTTCACAACATATTGTTCAAGCTCGAGATCCCATGTTGCAACCAATCCTAAAACAGCTCGGATGGTAGTCATTTTTACCACTGGTGAAAAAATTTCATCAAAATCGATTCCTTGCTTTTGAGCATACCCCTTGATAACCAGTCTGGCACGAAATCGTTTTCAACCTCCTCCTTCTTCTTTCAATTTGTAAACCCACTTATTTCTTAAGGCATTTGTGTTAGGCGGAAGTGGCACCAACTCCCATGTCCCATGTCTGATTTCTTATTAATGCATCCATTTCTTCATGCATTGCACCCTACCATTTATCACAATTGGCATCCTTCATAGCAGCTTGATAATTCATGGGTTTTGTATATTCAGAGATTAATAAAGTGTATTTTGCCTCTTCAACAAAGAGTAGCTCATAATCTGAGAATTTAGCTGGAATTTGTCTCTGCCTTGTGGATTTCCGTAACTCAACACCATGATTCTGAGTATTAACTTTTTGAGATGAATTTTGTAGACTGGCCTGCACTGGTTGCAAGATTGCTCTGTTTTGCATTGAATCATCTGGGCCATCAACATCATAACTCTTATGAGAAAGAAAGTCTTTGCAATTAATTGAATCTCCCTTTCCATCATAATGGTGGTGCTTGGACTGTGTAACCTTAACCGCTAGGAATGCATCTGGATTGGGATCGTTGACATCCCAATCATGGCTATCAACAGGCTCGTGGGTAGTCTCTGCCAACATGACAGGAGGAGCCGTGTATGTTGCCCGAGCACCTTCAAAATCATTAGCGGTTATCCCTTGTTCTGACAGTAGAGGAGTATGTGTCGGGAGGGAGAGTATCCCCTATTCTAATGTGAGGGGAAAGTGTGCAGGGGGAGGGGCAGAGTGGGCACGATGTGCTACCACCTGTGCAGACGTGAGGGGAGTATGATCATCATGAGGGATAGAATGTGTATGATGCATTTTCCCCTATTCAAACCTATGTCTATCCTGCATGGAGACTCCCTCAAAAACGCCATCAGATTATTTGGTTGTCCCACATGAAGACTCCCTCAAAGACACCATCGGGCTGTCTATTTCTTGGTCACGGTTGCTGGAGGAGGTGACATTATTGGTTGTTGAAGGTGCAGTGTTTGAGGAATTTGCTGGTGAATGAAATGGAGGAGCTAGAACAAAGATCGGTGTAGATGGTGTGACAGAAGGAACTGTGTGTAATTGACTGCCAGATAACCTTTGTGTGGGATTGTTTTCAAACACAGAACTGGGCACATATTCTTTAGTATGTAATGTTGGAATTTGTAGGGCTGGGAATGTTATCTCATTGAAAACAACATCTCTGCTCCATATAATCTTTTGATTAATAGAATCCCATAATCGAAAGCCAAACTGGTCTTCATCATAGCCCACAAAGATACATTTCTGAGATTTGGGATCCAACTTGGTTCTGTTTTCTTTCTGTACATGTGCATAGGCTGCACATCCAAATACTCGGATGTATGAGTAAGAGATTCATTTGCCCAGCCATTCCTCTTCCGGGATACCAAAATCCAATCGAGATGAAGGGCTCTTGTTGATCAAATACACTATTGTGTTGTAGGCTTCTGCCCAAAATTCTTTGCCCAAACCTGCATTTGAAAGCATACATCATGCCTTTTCCAATATCATTCTATTCAACCTCTCCGTAGCTCCATTTTCTTGAGGTGTAAAAGGAACGACTTTAATTCTACGAATACCGTTATCAGCACAAAATGAATCAAATTCCGAGGAGAAAAACTCTCCTCCATTATCTGTTTTTAAACACTTAATCTTGTGTCCAATCTGATTTTCAACAAGAGCTTTGAATGATTTAAATTTTGAGAAAACTTCAGATTTCTTTGCAAGCATATAAATCCACACTTTCCTTGTATAATCATGTAGAAAAGTGACAAAATAGTTAGCTCCTCTAATGGAGGTTACCTCGGTAGGTCCAAAGACATCTGAATGAACCAGCTCCAAAGGTGTACCCTTCTTCTCATTACTGGTCTTCAAGAAGCTGACTCGCTTCTGCTTGCCATAAAGACAATGTTCACAAAAGCCTAAATCCACAGCCTTGAGACGCGGAAGTTGATTCCGTGTAAGCATTACATTGAGTCCTTTTTGGTTCATGTGTCCAAGCCTTTGATGCCAAAGGCCTTCTTTGTTGTCTTCAACCACCATTGCAGCTCCCACTTCACTATGACCCTCAAATACATAGAGGTTGCCCAATTTGTCACCTTTGTCAATCAACATGGTTCCTTGGGTTACCTTCCAAGTATCAAGAAGAAAATGGACATGAAATCCTTGTTTAAAAAGTTGACCAACGGATATCAAATTCTATTTTTATTTTGGGACATGTCGAACATCTTTTAACAACCATGTTTTTCCCCCTTCTAGCGGTAATAAAACATCACCTTTGCCAACAATTTCACAAGCTTTATTGTCACCTAAAAAGACATTTTTAAATTGACCTTTATGGTAGTTCATGAATGCTTCCATACATGAAGTAGCATGATAGGATGTCTTGGAATCAAGCACCCATGAATCTGAAGTGATGTCAACGGTGGAAAAAACTAGAACACTGTCTTCTTTGTCATAAACGGTATTGGCTTCGTTGTCCCGCACCTTCTCTTGTGCCCTTTCGTAATTTCTACAATACTTTCTCTGATGACAAGATTTACCACAAAACCAGCAGTCACCATTTCTGCCTTTAGACTTCAATCTCCTTGCTGATTTGGATCTTCGATTATGATTATTTCTGCTTCTTTTGTGGCTCCTTCCTCTATTGTCGATACTCACAACTGTTAAGGCTTCACCTGATGAAGGTTCTTCATTCTTTCTTCTCAAATCTTCACTGAGCGGAGTGGTTGCTACATCATCAAAAACTAGCTTGTTCTTGTCGGATACCGAAGTGCTAACTATTGTTACAACTTCATCCCAACTGCTTGGTAAAGAGCATAACAAGAGAACAACTTTGTTCTCATCATTTTGTGTCATTCCCATTGAATTTGCTTGGCTGATTAAGGTGTTAAATTCATTGATGTGGTTTGCCATAATGCTACCTTTCTTCATCTTGAGGGTATATGCAAGATCATGGGGGGCCAAAAAGTGGCAATGGAAAAAAAAATGTGTTTTCAACTTTTCCAAACACGCCAAAATCCGCTCTGACTTTTTGTTTGGGTCGGGCGAAATTTGAATTTGGTTTGGTAATACCAAACCAAATCGGATATCCAATAATATCAGATATCCGATATTATCGGATATATGATTTGTGATGTCACTATTGTGATGTCACCATTGTGATGTCACTATTACATACTTTTCAAATCGGATATCCGGTTTTATCAACATAAAAAATATAGTTTAGTAAAATGGGCATAACTTTTGCGTTTCTTATCCAAATTTTGATTTTTTATAGGCGTTGGAAAGTTAATTCATAGACCTATCAAATTGATGAGATAGTTTGATGATATTATATAACAAAAATTAATTATAATCATTTGAATTTAGTCCTTCAATTTTAAAACTTAAAATACTCACAAATTTTGCATACAAAGTCTCATTTTTTTTCCTATCACCTCATTTATCTATCACTTGTCTATCTATACTTATATAATATATTTCATATATCTCTTTCTTCTCTACTTATGTCACTTATTTTCTCATTCCATGTAGATAAATAAATTCCCAAGTTACATGCATCTCTACATATATCTCCATCTTTCTATTCATATCTCTCCCTCTCCCACTCCATCATTGTCACTCCTTACTTCTATATTTCTCTCTAATAATCTCTCTTCTCTCTATTTATCTCCCTCCTTTACCTTATCATACCTATACTTATATATTACTTGTCTCTATCACCTCCTTTCTCTCCCTATCTTGTCCTCTCTCTCTCTATATCCCTATACATCTATCTTCATGTATATTTATATCTCATTATCTCTAAATCTCACTTATTCACTCCATCTCTCCCTCCATTTGTCTTAGTCTCTCTATCACATTCTATCCATATATATCTCTATCTCCATCTTCACATCTCCATCTCTTTCCCTATCAATCTCTCTTTTTATATGTTCCTCTATCTTTATATATATTCCTCTATACATGATTAATCTACTTCTTTGTCTCTTCCTCTATCTCCCTCTTGAAGTATCTTTCCCTATCTCTACTTTTATCTCTTTATTTACTCCATCTTTATATATCTTTTTCTCTCTCCCCGCATCCTTCTCTATAGTGCCTTTATATATCTCTATATCTTCATCTTTTTCTCTCTCCCTCTCTATACATCCCTATCTATAATCTCTATCTCTCTTTCTCACTCTCTTGCACTATCTATATATCTCTATCTATTGATATTTCTCTTCCTTTATATCTCTCTATCTCTTCCTTTTTAGTCTCTCTCTTTACCCCTCTCTATCCATTTTTCTCCATCTCTTCATATATTTATCTTTGTCTTTACCTCTCTCTTTCTCTATATCTATTCACCTCCCTCTCCCTTTATCTTCATTTTTTATCTCTATCTTCCTCTCTCCTTTTCAATATCTAGATATGTCTACCTCTTTCTATCCATCCTTATCCTTTAGTTTTTCTCCCTCTCACTTCATACTCCTTAATATCTATATCTTTATTTTTGTCCTTGTCCTTTAGTTCTTTTCTCTCTCTTTAGTTCTTCATCTCTGTTCACCCTTATATCTCTCCTTATTTGAAAATTAGTGTATATGGTCTCCTAAGGGGTTATGTCGTGTCCTAAGGGGTCATAGAACATCATATGACCCCTTAGGACACAATGACGCCTAATGACACCATATGGTCTCCTAAGGGGTCATATGGTGTCATAAGGGGTCATTAAACACCATATGAGCCCTTAAGACACAATAAGACCCCTAATGACACCATATGGTGTCATAAGGGGTCATAAAACACCATGTGAGCCCTTAAGACACAATAAGACCCCTAATGACACCATATGGTGTCCTAAGGGGTCATAAGACACCAACTGACCCCTTAGGACACCATACAACCCCTAATGACACAATGTGGCATCCTACAGGATCATATGGTGTCCTAAGGGTTCATAGGACACCATATGACCCCTTAGGACACCATACAACCCATAGCACCATATAGTGTCCCAAGGGGTCATATGGTGTCTTAAGGGTCAAAGAACGTCATATGACCAATTAGGACAAAATACAACCCATGATGACACCTAAGGGGTCATATAGTGTCATAAGGGGTCATAGAACACCATATGACCCCTTATAACACCATATGATCCCATACGACACCATATGGTGTCCTAAGGGGTCATATAATACCATATGACCCCTTATAACACAAGAAGACCCATAATGACACGATATGGTGTCCTTAAGGGTCATATGGTGTCAGGAGGCACCATATGACCCCTTAGGACACAATATGACTCCTGACGATACCTAAGGGGTCATATGGTGTCCTAAGGGGTTATATGATGTCCTAGGAACCTTTAGGACATAATATGACCCCTTAGCACACCATACAACCCCTAATGACACCATATGGTGTCCTAAGGGGTCGTAGGACACAATATGACCCCTAACAACACCTAAAGGGTCATAGTGTGTCCTAAGGGGTCATAGGACACCATATGACCCCTAACGACACTATATGGTGTCTTAAGGGATCATATTGTGTCCTAAGGGTTCATAGGAGACCATATGACCTGTAACGACATAGAATGACACCTAACGATACCTAAGGGATCATAAGGTGTTCTAAGGGATCATAGGACACCATATGACCCCTTAGCACACCATACAACCCCTAATGACACCATATGACCCCTTAGGACACCTTTCGATGCATACCAATCTATATGGTGTCCTAAGGGGTCATAGGACACCATATGATCCCTTAGGAGACCATATGACCCATAACAACATAATATGGTGTCCTAGAGGTTCATAGAACACCATATGACCCCTTAGAACACCATACGACCCCTTAGAACACCATACGACCCATAACGATGCCATCTAGTGTCTTAAGGGGTCATAAGACATAATATTACCCCTTAGGACATAAAATGACCCCTAACGACATCATATAGTGTCCCAATGGGTCATAGGACACCATATGATCCCTTAGGACACCATACGACATCATACCACCCTTTACGACACCATATAGTGTCCTAAGGGGTCATATGGTATCCTAAGGGGTCATATAACACCATATGACCCCTTAGAACACAAGAAGACCCATAATGACACAATATGGTGTCCTAAGGGGTCATATGGTGTCATGAGACACCATATGACCCCTTAGGAAACAATATGACCCCTAATGATACCTAAGGGGTCATATTGTGTCCTAAGGGGTCATAGGACACCATATGACCCCTAATGACACAAAATGACATGTAACGATACCTAAGGGGTCATATGGTGTTCTAAGGGGTCATAGGACACCATTTGACCCCTTAGCACACCATATGACCCCTAATGACACCATATGGTGTCCTAAGGAGTCATATGGTGTCCTAAGGGGTCAGAGAACATCATATGACCCCTTAGGATACCATACGATGCATAATAACACTATATGGTGTCCTAAGGGGTCATAGGACACCATATGACCCCTTAGAGGACCATACAACCCATAACAACATAATATGGTGTCTTAAAGGGTCATAGAACACCATATGACCCCTTAGAACACCATACAACCCATAACGACACCATGTGGTGTCTTAATGGGTCATAGGACACCATTTGATCCCTTAGCACACCATATGACCCCTAATGACACCATATGGTGTCCTAAGGAGTCATATGGTGTCCTAAGGGGTCATAGAACACCATATGACCCCTTAGGACGCCATACGATGCATAAGGACACTATATGGTGTCCTAAGGGGTCACAGAACACCATATGACCCCTTAGAGGACTATACAACTCATAACAACATAATATGGTGTCTTAGAGGGTAATAGAACACCATATGACCCCTTAGAACACCATATGACCCATAACGACACCATGTGGTGTCTTAAGGGGTCATAAGACACAATATTACCCCTTAGAACATAATATGACCCCTAACAACATCATATAGTGTCCTAAGGGGTCATAGGACACCATATGACCCCTTAGGACACCATACGACCCCTTGCGACACCATACCACCCTTTACGACAGCATATGGTTTCCTAAGGGGTCATATGGTATCTTAAGGGGTCATATAACACCATATGACCCCTTAGAACACAAGAAAACCCATAAGCACATGATATGGTGTCCTAAGGGGTCATATGGTGTCATGAGACACCATATGACTCCTTAGGACACAATATGACCCCTAATGATACCTAAGGGGTCATATGGTGTCCTAAGGGGTTATATGATGTCCTAAGAACCTTTAGAATAGAATATGACCCCTTAGCACACCATAGAACCCCTAACAACACCATATGGTGTCCTAAGGGGTTGTAGGACACCATATAACCCGTTAGGACATGATATGACCCCTAACAACACCTAAGGGGTCATATTATGTCCTAAGGGGTCATATGATACCATATGACCCCTAAGAACATTGTATGGTGTACTAAGGGGTCATATTATGTGCTAAGGGGTCATAGGACACCATATGACCCCTTATCACTTCATACGACCCCTAACGACACCATATGGTGTCCTAAGGGATTATATGGTGTCCTAAGGGGTCATATAACACCATATGACCCCTTAGGACACCATACGACACATAATGACACCATATGGTGTCCTAAGGGGTCATAGGACACTATATGACTCCTTAGGAGACCATACGACCCATAACAACATAATATGATGTCCTAGAGGGTCATAGAACACCATATCACCCCTTAGAACACCATACGACCCATAACGACACCATGTGGTGTCCTAAGGGGTCATAAGACACAATATGACCCCTTAGGACATAATATGACCCCTAACGATGTTATATAGTGTCCTAAGGGGTCATACAAAACCATATGACCCCATAGAACACCATATGACCCCTTAGAACACCATACAACCCTTTACAACACCATATGGTATCCTAAGGCGTTATATGGTATCCTAAGGGGTCATATAAAACCATATTGCCCCTTAGAACACCATATGACCTCTTAGAACACAAGAAGACCCATAATGACATGATATGGTGTCCTAAGGGGTCATATGGTGTCATGAGACACCATATGACCCCTAACGATATCTAAGGGGTCATATGGTGTCCTGAGAGGTTATATGATGTCCTAGGAATATTTAGGACACAATATGACCCCTTAGCACACCATACAATCCCAAACAACATCATATGGTGTCCTAAGGGGTCGTAGGACACTATATGACCCGTTAGGACACAATATGACCCCTAACAACACCTAAGGGGTCATATTGTGTCCTAAGGGGTCATAGGACATCATATAAACCCTAATGACACAAAATGATGCCTAACGATACCTAAGAGGTCATATGGTGTTATAAAGGGTCATAGGATAGCATATGACCCCTTAGCACACC
The DNA here is from genome assembly GCF_030272615.1 of Cryptomeria japonica. NCBI lineage: Eukaryota > Viridiplantae > Streptophyta > Pinopsida > Cupressales > Cupressaceae > Cryptomeria > Cryptomeria japonica. The sequence goes on along the minus strand of NC_081411.1, from coordinate 769,500,120 downwards.
ATACGACCCTTAATGACACCATATAGTGTCCTAAGGGGTCATAGAACACCATATGACCCCTTACAAAACCATACGATGCATAATGAAACTATATGGTGTCCTAAGGGGTGATAGGACACCATATGACCCCTTAGGAGACCATACAACCCATAACAACATAAAAATGGTGTCCTAAGGGGTCATAGAACACCATATGACCCCTTAGAACACCATACGACCCATAACGACACCATGTGGTGTCCTAAGGGGTCATAAGACACAATATGACCCCTTAGGACATAATATGACCCCTAACGATGTCATATAGTGTCCTAAGGGGTCATAGGACACCGTATGACCCCTTAGGACACATTACAACCCCTTAGGACATAAAATAAACCCTAATGACACCTAAGGGGTCATAGGACACCATACGACACATAACAACACCAAATGGTATCGTAAGGGATCCTAAGGTGTCATAGGACACCATACAACCCATAGCACCATATAGTCTCCAAGCATATGGTGTCCTAAGGGGTCATACGACACCATATGACCCATTAGGACACAATAAGACCCCTGATGACACCTAATGGGTTATATAGTGTCCTAAGGGCTCATAGGACACCATATGACCCCTTAGGACACCATACAGCTCCTTGCGATACCATATGGTGTCCCAAGGTATCATATGGTATCCTAAGGGGTCATATAATGTCCTAAGGGGTCATATGGTGTCCTAAGGGGTTATAGAACACCATATGACCCCTTAGGACACCATAAGACCCATAACAACACCATATGATGTCCTAAGGGGTAATATGGTGTCCTAAAGGGTCATGGGACACCATATGACCTCTTAGGACATAGTATGAGCCCTAACAAAACCTAATGGATCATATGGTGTCTAAGGGGTCATACGATGTCTTGTGACCCCTTAGGACACAATATGACCCCTTAGCACACCATACAACCCCCAATGACACCATATGACCCGTTCGGACACAATATGACCCCTAACAATACCTAAGGGGTCATATGGTGTCCTAAGGGGTCATAGGATACCATATGACCCCTTAACACACCATACGACCCCTAATGACACCATATGGTTTCCTAAAGGCTCATAGAACACCATATGACCCCTTAGGACACCATAAGACTTATAACAACATCATATGGTGTCCTAAGGTGTCATATGGTGTCCTAAAGGTTCATGAGACACCATATGACCCTTTAGAACACCATATTCTCTCTCACATTATTTCTTTTCCTCAATTACCCTCGATCACCTCTCTCATCCTATGGGTTTATAGATACTTCCCTCTCCCCCACTACCCACCCCCTAATTACTCTCTATGTCTCTCTTCACCTCTGTCCCCATCTCTCTTCTCTCTTTGTTGATACTTTCCCCTCTCCCCCTCTCCTCCTACCCCTTAATAATCTCAAACTCTCCTTCTCATTCTCTCTTCACCCCAATCACCCCCTCCCTCTCTCTCTTCGCCTTCCACCTAATTACCTATAGCTCTCTCTCACACACTCTCTCTTCCCCCCAATTAATCTCTCCTTCTCACCTCTCTCCCCCTCTCCTTTTTTTGATACTTCCCTACGCCTCTCCTTGTCCCCTCTAAATTTTGTTGCTAGAGATGAGAAGGAAATGCAGAGAGACTAATCTAGATCTTAGGGAAGAGAGAGTGACATAAAGGAGGAAATTATGAATAGGTAGAAATATAAGCACCTTGTAGAGCTTGAGAGATTTAATGAGGTATTCATTGATAGTTAGAGATATAGGTCTAGAGAGAGATGTATAAATATGGACAAAAGAGAGGGAGGAAGAAACAAATAGGTGGAGTGATAGGTTTGGGAGAGAGAGGTGGAGAAAGGAACAAACATAGATAACATGGTTTATCAAAATTTACCGAACTCAATAAAATTCATAAATTTTCTATTATTAATTAATTACTTATTTAGTTTATTTTGAGATGATTGTTACAAAAATTCATGCAATAGGGAAATCATATGAAAAAATCATGAGTTTTTTATGTTTTAAAAATGAAGGATGAATTTAAATGAATAATAATTATTTTTTAAAGCAAATAATTGGAAATATACCTATTCCATATCATAGAGCTCTTAATTACCTTTCCAACGCCTGTAAAAAATCAAAATTTTGATATAAAACGCAAAAGTTATACCCAATTTACTAAAATATATATTTTTTATTTTTTCAAAGCTCGGATATCCGATTTTATCCAGTAAAATCGGAGATCCGATTAATCCCATTTTAAAACATAAATTTTTCCCTCCATGTTTTGGTTCGGGTTTGCTTTGGGATTTGGCTTGGAAGTGACAAGCCTAGAAAGTCAACTGAAAAAACGTGTTTTTCAGTATTCCTTGATTTTCCTAACTTTACACTGGTGGCTGTCGACTTTTTTTAAAGCCAAAATTGATAAAACGAAAAGAGTTTTTTAAGGATGTTCTCAGCTTTCCAACAATATAAGGCTTGTCTTATTTTGACTTTAATAAATAATTATTATTTATTTTCTAATTGAATTCTGACAAAAGTCCTGATTGATAGACTGATTGAAAAATACTCATAACTTTCAAACCGCATAACATTTTTTGAATCTGAAACATGCATCACATCCTATGCTTTGTCTACTATAGGGAAAAATTTAAAAAAATTAAATTTCATAAGGTTTTGACCAAGTTAAGGTGGTTAGACGTAGGAGTTTCTGAATTTCTGAAAAGTTGTAGTAAAAAAATCATAAATAATTATTTACTTTATAAAAAATTATAAAAAAATATGTGTCACATCCGGACATGAGTCTAATACTTATATTATAAATCTTATAAAAAAATATTATGATTTGATTGTGATTAGGGTGGTCAGACATACACCTACTTCTTATCTTTTTCCTGAATTTTTTGTATCACTACATTGAAATTTGAAATTTTCATCAAATAGGATTTTTTTTTCAAAAAACAACTAGTAGCTTAGAAACTACATTCAATTTTCTATAGATTCTTTTCTTACATATTTTAAAAATAATGTTCATAACTTATTCAATTTTTCATGTCAAGTTGCATAACTCTGATTTTTTGAAATTTCATTGCCACTTAAGGGCCTGTTTTGGCACACCATGATCTTGCACATACCCTTGAGTTTATACAACTTCTTCATTATGAACACCTTGTTTGCAGCTGATGCCATTGCATACATGTCTATAAGCTTGTCCCATACCGCTTACGTTGTCATTTCAGTTGTGACATTGAAGAGGACATTATTGGACAACAAGAGAAAAATTGTTGTTCTTGCCTTCTTATCTAGTTTTTCCCATTCTTCATCAGCCATCGTAGATGGCTTCTTCGCTTTCCCTTCAAGCACAAGTGAAAGGTCTTGCTTTATCAACAAAGACTCCATCTGTACTTTCCACAAACCGAAATTCTGCCCGGAGAATTTCTCTACCTTCGCTTCTTCCATGATTTCGGAATTTCAACCACTGAGATCTCAAACAGCGATCCAACCTAGCTCTGATACCAATTGCGAAGAAAGAAACGAACCAGAAATTGCAGATAAAACAGAAGAACAAAACAACAATTAAAGATTGACACAATGTTTTATAATGGTTCGGCTTAAAATGCCTACATTCACATTAAGAGCAGGGGAATTTTATATTATCATTGTCTGAAAAATTACATCAAGCTGAGCAGCTACGTATGAGGTATATATATAACAAATGAACCTTCAAATTGGAAGGCCAAATGTCCAGTGATGAAGCTGTCGGTTGGGCTTCATTTCCTAACACAACCTTCTTCTTGACAATTATATACCAACACTCGATTGAACATTTCAAAACCTAAAGCAAAAAGGAAGACAATGTAGAGGACTAAATAGATCTTTCCATTATAATGGAGTAACATGAAATAGATGAGAAGATGAATGCAAGGTATGTAAATGGTTTAAATTTCTCTATACAAGATAAATTAAGCATACATGGAATTCATAATTTAGATGATTCATATCAACTAGCTTTGAAGGTAAATTAAAAAAAAATGTTCTAAAGTTGATATAGGATGTAAATAAGGAAATCATCTTTGTTTAAAGTGTTAGCAAACTTTCCATTGATGTCAAACAGTTGCAGACCCACTAAACGTATCTATTTCTTCTTACATGATTTTTGATATAAAAGTTATTGGATTGGAATGTGTTTTACCCGTCAATACAGCATGAGTTCCATTGCATGAGATTCTTTTTCATGTTGCTGCTAAGAACGCCTTGTATATTTCATATGCTATAGAAGAGTGTTTATTATGTGTTTGCAGGATTTTTTGCAATCGAATTTTAGGCTATACGGTATCATATTTTGTACAACTCTTTTTATGTATTGTTTTGATGGAATATGCAAGTCATTTCATTTTAGATTTTTAAAATTATGTTTAATTTATTATCTGTACTAATATCTCATGTTAATTTTGCTGTTTTTAGGGTACCCCCTACGCGTCTAGGGCTTTTCCTAAGAAAAAGAATTCCTCGAAGACGCCAAAACGTGTGAAGAAGGTAATTGAACATATTTTTAGTTGTACAATTGTTTGAAAATGTTGAAATCAAGTATTAGTTGAGGTTTGTAGATTGATTAGTGTTTTTTGTCTATTTTACATGTACAACGGCCATTGAGCTTTGTGGATATGTTGAATGCACCTGATTCGCCTGTGGATCAAGAGAGGGCAAAGGTATGTATCTCTACTTTATTTTCTTGATTTCATGATTATATGCACAAGTACATGTAAACTTGTGATATATTATAATCTTAAAATTTTTTCATACAAGAAATATCCATACCTATTTCGTCAATGACGAACCCTCCTCCTTGCACTAGAGAAGCATATCAGGATCCGGTACACTTTTGTTTGATATGTAAAATTAATTGTTTTCAACCTTCAATACTTATCATTATATTAATTGTATTTAATCTTTGTACATTTTTTGTATAGGTAATAGCGACAGTTTCTACATCGATGGTGAGCCATCCTCAGTCCATTGGAGAAGCATCTCAGGCACAGGTACGTCATTGTTCTCTATATTATTGCTTTTAAGTATTTTTGATATATTTATGTTAGTACATTGTATTAATTGCACATTTAATCTACAATAGACTCCTTCGTGGTATGACCATAATGTGGATCCATTTAAGTATGTCTTCAAGAAAACTCCTAAGAGTGACAAGGAGAGGAGAGTGAAGACATTAGCTCCTGGATCAGCTGATGAGGTAATCTACATTTCAATTGCAAAGAAATTAAAGTTAAATGCATAGTTATGTTGTTAATTGTGAACTATTTTCTACAAAAGAATTCTAACTTGGCTTTTGAATTGTGGTTTTGCAGCCATCTACAGAGCCCTATACTGCTTCGAAGAGGCTTGATTTTGATGATCCACCACAAGCTTAGGATCATATAGTGTTAGTTTTGGTCATAGAATGACCAATACATGTAGATATATTCTACATTTTTATTGTATATCGATTTGGACATGGCATATGCCACATTTTTGTAATACTTGTATTGACTTGGCAGACATGCCTTTTTATAGATATATAAATATCGATATTCGATCCAATAAATGTGTAATGAGTTCATTGTTTTGTATTCGTTGTATTTTGTGGTTGTCCTTTTATAAATTTAAATGAATATTTGCATATGTAATCAATAATATGAATATAAACAACAAAAATATATGATATAAAACATTGCAATCGTGGAATATGATTTGATAAAATTTCTAAAATGTTGAATTAACCCTACAAAACTCCTTGTATTCAGTTCATTATTGTGTATTCGTTGTATTTGGTGGCTTCCCTTTTATAAATTTAAATGAATATTTGCATATGTAATTAACAATATGAATATAAACAACAAAAATCAACAATATGAATATAAACAACAATGTATTTGGTGCGAGAGCACCCTCACACTCGCAATGGACAAATTTTGTTTGTCGTGTGCACAAACCGACATCGCGAGCGAGTCTGGGTGGGAAGGTTTACACTAGGCATGCCTCTGTCGTGCATCCCAAAGCACCAAAACATTGAGAGTCATACCCTACCGGTGCAATCTCTCAAGTGCCCCGAGTCCAAAAAATTATCAAAATTTGACGGACTATTTCTTCCAATCCACGACACATACGATTGATCTGTTTGATCCCGTGGGGTCACGCAAGGCTCCTCTACAATGGCCTATCTCGGTTTTTGATGACTCAGAGCCATTTTCAATTAGTAGCATTTTTTCACCTACTCCAAAAACCGTCAGTTGCTTGCAAGGAAAAGTTGCAAGATTGGCTAGAATTGATTTTGTTCGTCGTATGTACAAACCGACATCGTGAGCACATTTGGGTGGGAAGTTTTATGCTAGGAATGCCCTTGTCGTGCATCTCAAAGCACCAAAACATCGAGAGTCATAGCCTACTTGTGCGATCTCTCAAGTGCCCTGAGTCTAAAAAATTATCAAAATTTGACGAACTGTTTCTTCCAATCAATGACACATACTGTCAATCTGTTTGATTCTGTGGGGTTGCATGAGGCTCCTCTACAATGGCCTATCTCGGTTTTCAACGAATCGGAGCCATTTTCAATTAGTAACATTTTTTTGCCTGCTCCAAAAACCGTCAGTTGTTTGCAAGAAAAAGTTGCAAGATTGGCTAGAATTGATTATGTTCGTCATGTGCACAAACCGACGTCACGAGAACGTCTGAGTGGGTAGGTTTGTGCTAGGCATGCCCCCATCATGCATCCTAAATCACCATAATGTCGAGAGTCATACCCTATCGGTGCGATCTCTCAAGTGCCCTGAGTCGAAAAAATTGTCAAAATTTGACGAATTGTTTCTTCCAATCCATGACACATACAGTCGATCTGTTTGATCCCGTGGGGTCGCGTGAGGCTCCTTTATAATTGCCTATCTCGGTTTTTGATGACTCGGAGCCATTTTCAATTAGTAGCATTTTTTCACCTGCTCCAAAAACCGTCAGTTGCTTGCAAGGAAAAGTTGCAAGATTGGCTAGAATTGATTCTGTTCATCGTGTGCACAAATCGACATCGCGAGCGTGTCTGGGTGGGCAGGTTTACGCTAGGCATGCCCCTGTCGTGCATCCCAAAGCATGAGAACGTCAAGAGTCATACCCTACCGACGTAATGTACAAGTTGCTTGACAACTTTTTTGACAATTTTTTTGACAACAATGACAATTTTTGCTCAAATTATATCTAGTCTCAATCTATGACCCCTATGACCCGATAATGAATCAAATAATTAATTATCCATGATTATACAAGAATCAAGAATGCTCATGATTGATCAGGGACACATCACATATACTCAAAACATAGTCACAAAACATTGACACACAAAATGGTCACAAAATATTGTCACATATTATTCAAAAATTTACCTCTAAATATGGTCAAATCAGCTCTTGGCTATTTGATTATACAAAAAATTGTCTTACAAATCATTTCATGGTCTTTTATACAAAATTTGGCATTACAATATGTGGGATTCAGCTAATTGCCATTTTCATATACAAATCATCTCATGGGCTTTTATACAAAATTTGGCATTACAATATGTGCGATTCAACTCATCGCTATTTTAATATACAAAATTTGGCATGTACATATGTACAAATCAGCTCATTGCCACTTAAATATACAAGATTATGCCCCTAAACATGTAAAAATCAGCTCATGGGCATTTATATATACAAAAAATGAATATAGAACAATTCGTCAATAATTTATACAAAATTCTCAAAATCATTCTACACTGAACCGTAGAATCAATCAAGTGAGCCTTCAGGATTGGCTCTAACCCGTATTGTATCAAGTATTGCCTCATGATCAGATTCACGAACTTTCCATAAAATCTTGTTATGAGGTCTACCATGATAATTCATCAAATGAATATTTGTTGCAACAACAAGGTTAGAGAAATAAAGAATATGTCTATGTGTTTCAAAGTCCTCGAACAACCAAACATCATAATTGTTGATAGGATATCTCTGAAGCCATGTTCCTATCATGACAACAGACCCTATTGGGTACTCAATACCCTCTCCGTCAATGATTGTGGTTGTCAATTTTCTTTTAGGCTCAACACAACGACACAAATAGTAATCTATTCCTTCTTCTTGTTCTCTTTTGCAACAACTGCATACACATGACCTGCATTTTATAAAGTGTTAATTAATACCAAAAATAAAGTATGATGTACAACAAAATGAACCAAAAAGAATACTTGCAAAAAAATTAACTCAAAAAATCACCTGAATCCACTAGGTCGGATACATGGTCAAAATCCACTGATATCTCCATCTAGCTCAATTGTAGTGCTTTGGGAATTTGATATGAATTAATGGGAACCAAAGGTCTACAAGACCATTTGTCAACCCACTCTTGTGATTCACATTCTTCCCACAAACAATACATGCATGAAGAGCAAAAACATACCATCTGCCGCATATAAATTACCAGTGAACTTAAAGTCAAACTCATAAATGAGTGCATGTCACTTGATCCTGCAACTGCACAAAAATCTAGATAGTTTTCAATGTTAGATTCAGTGATCAACGAAAAATATCTACGAACCATTGACGTACCTAGATTACTTGGACCCATCGTAGATTTACACCATCGCACAATTATTTCTGTATCTATCAACTCAACACCACCTTTGTAGTTCAATTCTTCCCTAGCTAGGGCTCTTTTCACACATGCTCTTGCACCATCGTGCTCTCCCTTACCATGTCTAGCCTCAGTGAAATTCCAAAAATGTTGTAGACTGCTTGTCATATGCATCCTTGTCAACCAATAAAACATCCTTGCATTCTTGAATTGTGCAGTGCAATTATCTGACCATATTAAGTGTTGGTTGTATCGTATGTTCCTTTCCCTTAAACTATCATAGAAAACTTTAAAGCATCCTTGTACAAACTCCGATGAATGAGTATGATCATCACTTATGTAGAAGTGATACTCTCTTACAACCTTTCTATCCTCCTCTGTGCTATCATCTGCATGCATGAATGCTATGTGTACAAAAATAGAAACTTGTGTAGAGTGATAATACATGGATTGCATTTCATTTTGAGGTTGTAGTGTATAATTTTCAATGAAATCAACGATAGAGACAATGGTGCCAAGAGGAAATGTGTCTTTACATAACTTGAATTTCTCATCTAACCATCGAGCTCTATGTGTATGCATTATGTACTAATAAACTAGTTTCTCTTGAAACATTTTCATAAATTGAGCTGCACATCATTTTTCACTAGCTCACATCTCTTCAAATCTTTTCCATCTTTAACTCCATATGTGACTGTCTTGTATTTTCCGAAAGAAACTAGTTTCGTACCAATTTCATGTGTGCTCTCCAAATGTATGCATCTTGGTAAACGTTGCAAACCACGACATATAGCACAAGAACCTTCCAAACAAGGTATCTTATAATAAATGCAACCATCATGTCTATTACATAGCACATTTGAAATAAATTCTCTTGCCGACTTAGGAGGTGCTTTTATATTACATTCCTGCAAAACATCGTTAGTGTGCAAAGTAGAACAAATATGACGAAAAAATATCATAATGCATGGAAAATTCAATATGCATCCTACAACAACACGTGGTGCATACATGATTAATGTTAATATAAAAAGGTTTTGCCACTTAAAAAAATCTTTGAGAAATGTTTATTTGAGAAAACTTTTGAAGGAATCTTTCATAAAATTTAGTTTGAGTCATATCCAAATAGTGTTTCGCACGTGGCTTACGATTTTTAGACCCAATTCATCTTCTGACAACATCTCTTTGGTTGGGCGATACTTTTGTGTTGTCATGCCAGAAATTTTCAATTAATGTTTTTAGTGCATCTACAACAACCTTGTCTTTGCATGGTAGTCTACCTGAGAATGCCCAAAGAGAATTATTGTTAGGTTCCTCTATTTGTTCTCGCCTCTTTAATGCTTTACTTAATGTTGTTCTACTAACGTTTAATGACTTGTTTTGCTTATCAAACAATCTTTTTTTATTTTCTTGCTCATTATGGTTGATGTAATGACATGTCGAGTAGCATTAGAATCTTTACTACGTGATGTCAATTAGATACTTTGGTTTCTTACAAATGATTCTAGGAGGTGTTAACATCAGTGCATTATGTACATTCAATTCATCAAGTAGAGAAGGTGTAATATGTTCATCATTTAATTGATTATTCAATGTGGTATCTTCTTCAATTGCATTAGGTTCAAACGGTAAATTATCAAATGTTTCTTCTTTAATTGCATTAGGTTCAAATGGTAAATTATCAAATGTTTCTTCTTCAATTGCATTAGGTGCATTATATTCGTTTGGTAAATCGAATTGAGATGTTGAGGATGACATACATTCTTCTCCCATTGTTCTTATGTCATCCAATTTCTTCATACGTTGCCTTTGTCTTTCCTTTTGATCCTCTCGTTGTTCCATCATTCCTCGCTTGTTCTTTTCCATGGTTGATATCGGTTGACCTAAATAGAATCATATTACATATATATGTAAAAAAAAGTTCGAAAATAAATAAATAACCATAAATATGCATCTTATCACTATATTTTGGAATCAAACTATTAAATAATCACAATTCAATCATTTGAAACCATGCAAAAATAAAAAACTAATAAAAAACAACAATTCAATCATTTGAAATGATGGGAAAACAAAAAATTCACTTACTTTTATGTATACAACAGTGATAGAAGTGCATGCATAGTTCCAGTGGGTCTTCAACGACCTCAAAAACTTCTTTTGAGGCTGTTGAGGCTCTTGGGCAACTAAAACTATGTCTATAAACCACGTATGCGCTACATTAATAACTGCGTACGCGCTGTTAGACCATAAAATGTTGACAAGCTCAACGATATTCTTTTTTCCCATTCTGGGTTGATAAGTAGCGTGTACGCGCTACTAAGCCTAAAAATGTTATCGCAGGGTAACGAATAATGGGAATAGTACCCCGTACGCGCTTATGAGTAATAAGTACCACGTATGAACTACTAAGCCTTAAAAAAATTATGGTAGGGCAAGGAACTAATAGTTTCAGTACCTCGTACATGCTCTTGAGAGAGGTAGAGGGAGGGAGAGAGACACAAAGAGAGAGAGAGAGAAGAGGGGGGTGTTGAAATGTGGCAACTGATCAACAAAGTACTGTACACTTAGCATGTATCCTCGCCGGGGTTCGGGGTCGGGCCGGGCCCTGGCTAGGGGTTCGGGGGCAGCAGCCCCCGAGAAAAAATTTTTTGCCGTTTTTTCGTTGATGAAAACTGACATTGTAATAAAACCCTAAAAAGGCCGACTTTGTTTGTTGCCCTAAAAACGCATGTTATAAGCGGCTGGGATGCTTAAGGCATTGTAAGGTTGATGTACTATTTTTGCTGGATAATAAGAAAGATTGGACGGCTGTGTATGGTGGACGTAACCCATTCTGGGTGAACCACGTTAAATCTCTGTGTTATCTGTGTCTTGTTTTATTCCTTTATCTTTTGTATTTAAATCTGCATATAATTGTTACTTCATATTTGCTTCGGATCTACTTGAAACCCTAACAATTGGTATCAGAGCGAGGTTTTCTGTAAATTGGCAGGACTTTCAGATTTGAGTGGGAGCAATGGAGGATTCCAAATTCAAGGTCGAAAAGTTTAACGGCCAGAATTATCAGTTATGGAAAATGCAGATGGAGGATTACCTGTATCAAAAGGATTTGTGGCGGCCATTGGAAGGAAAAGCAAAGAAACCGACCACAATATTAGATGAAGAGTGGGACATTTTAGATAGAAAGGCACTGGGATCCATTCGATTGTGCCTTGAGTCGTCTGTAGCATTCAATATAACAGAAGCAAAAATGACTGTAGATTTTATGGCAACATTGGCTAAGTTGTATGAGAAACCCTCGGCTTCAAATAAGGTATTTCTTATGAAGCGTTTGTTTAATTTGAAAATGAGTGAGGGAGGATCTGTAGCGGAGCACTTAAATGAATTTAATACAATTACCAGTCAATTGTCTTCAGTAAAAATTACCTTTGTAGAAAAGGTTAGGGCTCTCTTGATTTTATGTTCTTTGCCAGAAAGCTGGAATAGCTTGGTTATGGCTGTAAGTAACTCTGTCTCTGGTAAAAATACTTTGGTATTTGATGATATTGTTGGTGTTATCCTAAGCGAGGAAATGCGAAGGAAAAGCACAGGTGAGACTTCAACATCATCGGGTAGTGTTTTGAATATGGAGAACAGAGGAAGATCAAAGGAAAGAGGAAAAGGCCCTGGGAATGAGAAGTCACGAGGGAAGTCAAAGAAAGGACGCTCTCAATCTAGAGGAAAGAAAGATTGCTGGTACTGCGAAAAACCTGGTCATCTAAAGAAAGACTGTTGGTCTCGGAAAAACAAAGAAGGAGACAAAAATGAAAATGATAGTAAGGAAGCTAATATTGCAAGTAATACTTTACAAGATGCTTTAATCTTATGTTTGGATAATGTTAATGATTCCTGGGTAATAGATTCTGGGGTTTCATTTCATGCTACACCCCATAGAAAATATTTTCTAGATTATGTTCAAGGTGATTTTGGATAGGTATATCTGGGTGATGATGAGCCGTGTCAAATTGTTGGAAAAGGAAAGATAAAGATCAAGTTGCAGAATGGTAATGACTGGTTTCTGCAGGAGGTAAGACATGTTCCTAATTTAAGAAGAAATTTAATTTCTGCAGGGCAACTAGGTAGTGAAGGTTGCATAGTTACCTTCTCAGACAGTATGTGGAAGGTCACTAAAGGATCATTAGTAGTAGCTAAAGGTGCGAAGGTAGGCACATTATATCTGTGTACTGATAACACTTACTCTACCTTAGCTGGTACAGATAAAGTTACTGCAGAGACAACAACAATAAATGTTGCAAGAATAGATTCGATAATGTGGCACCATAGGCTTGGGCACATGAGTGAGAAAGCGATGAAAATCCTTCACTCTAAAAATCTATTGCCAGGACTAAAGAAGATTGATTTAGAGTTCTGTGAAAACTGTGTTTATGGTAAACAGAAAAGAGTCAGATTTCTCAAGGTTGGGAAAGAGAAGAAGAGTGAGAAGTTAGAGCTTGTACATTCAGATGTATGGGGACCGGCTCAAGTCTCATCTCTTGGTGGCTCTTGTTATTATGTTATTTTTATTGATGACTCAACCAGAAAAACATGGGTATATTTCCTAAAACAAAAATCAGATATTTTTGAAACTTTTAAGAAATGGAAAGCTTTCGTTGAGAATGAGACAGGAAAAAAGCTGAAGTGTCTCAGATCAGATAATGGAGGTGAGTATTGCAGCAAAGCATTTGAAGATTACTGTTCCTTAAATGGGATTTGAAAGCAGAAGACAGTACCAGGAACTCCACAGGAAAATGGTGTGTCAGAGAGAATGAATAGGACCATCATGGAACGTGCGAGGAGCATGAGATTGCATGCTGGATTGCCCTTACATTTTTGGGCAGATGCTGTACATACTGCTGTCTATTTGATAAATAGAGGACCTTCAACCCCTTTGGATGGTGGTATTCCAGAGGAGGCATGGACTGGTAAAAAGGTAAATTATTCTTTTCTAAAAACTTTTGGTTGCGAAGCTTTTGTCCATGTTGATAAAGAAAACAGAACCAAGCTTGATGCTAAATCTCAGAAATGTACCTTCATTGGATATGGGATAGATGAATATGGCTATCGGTTATGGGATTTTGAAAATAAGAAAATAATTAGAAGTAGAGATGTTATATTCAATGAGAATGTTATGTATAAAGAACAGATGCAGGAAAAGAAGCATGAATAGGACAAACAAGAATATGTGGTGTTGGATGAGATTCCTGAAAATGAAATGCCATAGGTACCTGATGCTCAGCAACAATAGATTGTCCCACAAACTCCTGCAAGTGTTAGACGTTCTTCGAGGACAAGTAGACCCCCTGAAAGATTTTCTCCTTCTTTGTATTCTATTTTATTAACGGATTCTGGTGAACCAGAAGAATATGAAGAAGCAATGTAGGTAGATACCAAACAACAGTGGGAGCTAGGCATGAAAGTGGAGATGGACTCCTTGATGAAAAACAAGACTTGGGACTTCGTCCCTTTACCTGCAGAAAAAAGAGCCTTGCCTAACAAATGGGTTTATCGGCTGAAGGAGGAGGAAGGAGGTCAGAAAAGATATAAGGCCAGACTTGTGGTAAAAGGTTTTGCACAGAAAAAGGGTATAGATTATGATTAAATATTTTCTCCAGTTGTAAAAATGACTTCAATTAGAACTGTACTTAGTCTTGTGGCTGCAAATGATTTACATCTTGAACAATTAGATGTCAAAATAGCTTTTCTCCATGGAGATCTGGAGGAGGAAATTTACATGTTGCAACCACAGGGATATGAGGTCAAAGGTAAGTAGAACTTGGTGTGCAGGTTGAAGAAAAGTCTGTATGGCCTAAAGCAAGCACCCCGACAATGGTATTTAAAATTTGATAGTTTCATGGCTGAACACGGTTATCATAGATGTCATTTTGATCATTGTGTATATTTTAAGAGATTTGATAATGGCAGTTATATTATCTTGTTGCTTTATGTTGATGACATGCTTGTTGCTGGGTCTAACATGCAACATATAAATGATCTTAAACAGAAATTAGCTAGGTCATTTGCTATGAAGGATTTAGGTGCAACTAAGCAAATTCTCGGTATGAGGATTACACGGGACAGGAAAAATAGAACCTTGAATTTGTCCCAATGTGAGTATATAAAGAAGGTGTTGAAAAGATTTAACATGCAAGATGCAAAAGCAGTTAGTACACCTTTGGCTAGTCATTTCAAATTGACTAAGGAGATGTGCCCAAAGGCACAAGAAGAGGTTAATAAAATGTCTAACATCCCGTATTCATCAGCTGTTGGTAGTCTAATGTATGCAATGGTATGCACAAGGCCAGATATTGCACATGCAGTGGGAGTTGTGAGCAGATTTATGAGTAATCCGGGTATGGAACATTGGAATGCTGTGAAATGGATTCTTCGGTATTTGAAAGGAACTACTACGAAGGCATTATGTTTCAAAGGATCTAATGCTGCTCTAAGTGGATTTGTTGACTCTGATCTGGCTGGTGATATTGATTCACGGAGGAGTAATACAGGGTATGTTTTTACTATAGGGGGAACTGCAGTCAGTTGGATTTCTAGGCTGCAAAAGGTTGTTGCACTTTCAACCACTAAAGCTGAGTATGTTGCTGCTACAGAAGCCAGCAAAGAAATGATTTGGCTGCAATATTTTCTGAAGGAATTGGGTCAGACACAAGAGGATAGCCCATTATATACTGATAGCCAGAGTGCCATTCATCTTGCGAAGAACTCTGCTTTTCATTCAAGGACAAAGCACATTCAGCTCAGGTACCACTTCATCCGGATTGTTTTGGAGGAGGGTCAGTTACGGCTTGAGAAGATTCACACAAGTGAGAATCCTGCCGATATGTTCACAAAGGCAATTCCACAGGAGAAGCTGATTTCTTCATCAGTTTCTGTTGGTCTTCTTGATTGATAATTGTGGAATGTGGAGCCTGATCAGTCTCCAAGTGGGAGATTGTTTGGTGTGGAGCCTGATCAGTCTCCAAGTGGGAGATTGTTGAAATGTGGTGACTGATCAACAAAGTACTGTACACTCAGCATGTATCCTCATCGGGGTCTGGGGCCGGGCCGGGCCGGGCCCCGGGCAGGGGTTTGGGGGCGGCAGCCCTCGAGAAAAAAAATTTTGCCATTTTTTCGTTGATGAAAATTGACATTGTAATAAAACCCTAAAAAGGCCGACTTTGTTTGTTGCCCTAAAAATGCATGTTATAAGCGGCTAGGATGCTTAAGGCATTGTAAGGTTGATGTACTGTTTTTGTTGGATAATAAGAAAGATTGGACGGCTGTGTATGGTGGACGTAACCCATTCTGGGTGAACCACATTAAATCTCTGTGTTATCTATGTCTTGTTTTATTCCTTTATCTTTTGTATTTAAATCTGCATATAATTGTTACTTCATATTTCCTTCGGATCTGCTTGAAACCCTAACAGGGGGTGGGAGAGAAGAAGGGGTATGGAGGAAGGGAGAGAGAGAGAGAGAGAGAGAGAGAGAGAGAGAGAGAGAGAGAGAGAGAAGAGGGGGGTGGGAGAGAAGGGGTATGGAGGAAGGGAGATGGAGATTGGGAAGGAGGGAGAGGGAGAGAGGGAGAGAGGGAGAGAAGAGGGGGGGAAGGGAGAGAGAGGGAGAGAAGAGGGGGAAAGGGAGAGAGAGGGTGAGAGGTAGAGGAAGGGAGAGAGAGAGAGAGAGAGAGAGAGAGAGAGAGAGAGGAGGGAGGGAGAGGAGAGAGAGAGGGAGAGAAGAGAGAGGGGGAGGGAGAGGGAGGGAGAGGAGAAGGAGAGAAGAGGGGGGGAAGGGAGAGGTAGAGGGAGGGAGAGGGAGAGAAGAGGGGGGAGGGAAGGTAGAGAGAGGGAGAGAGGGTGGGAGAGAAGAAGGGGTATGGAGGAAGGGAGAAAGAGAGAGGGAAGGAGAGAGAGAGAGAGAGAGAGAGAGAGAGAGAGGTGGGAGAAAAGGGGTATGGAGGAAGGGAGAGGGAGGGAGAGGGGAGAGAAGAGGGGGGGAAGGGAGAGGTAGAGGGAGGGAGAGAGGGAGAGAAGAGGGGGAGGGAAGGTAGAGAGAGGGAGAGAGGTAGAGGGAGGGAGAGAGAGAAGAGGTGGGTGGGAGAGAAGAAGGGGTATTGAGGAAGGGAGAGAGAGAGAGAGAGAGAGAGAGAGAGAGAGAGAGAGAGAGAGGGGGGGGGGAGAGGGAGAAAGAGAGGGGGAGAGTAGGGGGAAGGGAAAGAGGAGGGGTCTTAAGGGGTCACAGGATACCATATGACCTCTTAGGAAACAATACGAGACCTAAGGGGTCATATGGTGGGCTAATAAAATGATATATTAAATTTAAATTTATGAATAGAACATCATACAATGAGACTCCAAGTGAACAAACAATGAGGCTTTGTTAAAAAGCAAGTGTAAGAGTTTGACCTAACCCTAAGAGTACTGCCTAAGTTCTAAAGCATATGATGCTATTAAATTTGCAAGGTTATAAGACTGATCTTGATTTGATTTCTTTCATGGGTATGTACCGTTCCAAGCTGTTTGACAAGTGATGATCATCATATACTACCACTGCCACGCATACAACAAACTTTAATTTCTTTAGGTGATAGGCATTGTGTAACAACATGGGAACTCTCGCATACCCACCACTATCATTCTACAGGACATCATTTGTGTTACTCTCCCTCTTTCTCTTCCTACCTGTTTTTTTCTTCTAAAAAACATATTGCAGGTACTCTGACTCATCATGTTGCTTTGTTGACACTATTTTCCACATCTGCTCTGCTCATTAAAAACACATTCGAGAAGAATATTGCTATAGGTTTCCTTGTTTGTCATGGTAATAAACCCGTGGTTCAATTTCAAACCCTATTCCTCCTATTCAATATACACACAAAAATCCATCAGTCAATTTTTTTAGAAGAGGATACATGATAAAAATCAAAGAGGAAGTTGCAGACAAGAAATAAATTCACTTACTTCTATAGAAGTGCAGACACAATTGCAGTGGGGTATGGAGGGAGAGAAGAAGAGAAAGAGAGATGGGGTATGGAGAGAGAGAGAGAGAGAGAGAGAGAGAGAGAGAGAGAGAGAGAGAGAGAGAGAGAGAGAGAGAGAGAGACCTTGTATGCGTTTGAGAGGGAGAGACGATACACTTACATGTGTATATATGTTTAATATATTATATATATACATATATTATATGTATATAAACATATTATATATACAATGTCATATTATACATATATTATATATTACATATATTATATGTATATACACATATTATACATAGAATATCATATTATACAATAGCGCGTACGCGCTACTTACACTATAAGTACCCCGTAGGCACTTTTTAAACCATAAGTACTCTGTACGCACTTTTGACTATTTAGGCTTGGAAATAGGCCTGGATGACAAAGCTACGGATTGGAAGTTTGATTTCTCTCCATTTTTCTCATTTTTGATGTGTTTTATTTTATCAGCTTGGTTTATCAACTTTGTCATCATCAGGTTTACACTTCATAAAATGGGTATTTCTAAAATTGCCACCATATTTTCACCCATCTTCTGAGCTTTCTAACCATATAATTTGTTTTCAATTTGAATAACAATAACATATTATTATTGAATTTCTTTTACTAGTGTCTCCATAGTTCTCACAGACATAGGTGCACCATTTTTTGAATAACTTTTGATATACTTATCCAAATTTAAAAAACTTTATATATTATTGTAGTGCACTTGATTCTTTATAATTTTTTTTTAAAAATTTGTATTTTCGATTTGTTTAGTGCAACTTATGCTTCGCGCACAAACAGGTACCTAATTTTCAGGATGTGCTCGATTGGAAAAGTCATAAAAAAAAAAAATACTCAACAAACAATTACAAAAAAATACACATCTTCTAGTGCTCACTCTTAACTATCTTTCTGCTAAAGGATGTGTCAAAATACTAAATCTAACTATGACATTTTTGATGCGCACGTTAGACACCATGTTATGTTTTTCAGAAAAGATCAGGGTCAGTTTTTTGTATGCGAAGGATTTGACCCCCTTAATCTTATCCAATTTTAGTAGTTTGGAAACTAGATTCAGAGTACTACACTATTTTTTTTTTGATTATCTTCATATCTTGAGTGGACGACTTTCAAATTTTGCCTCCAAGTTTAGGTTCACCTGATTTCAGAAAAAAAATGTCCACTTATACCTCCCTTTTTGACCACCATCTTTGTGCACTTACCCGTATATACATATTATATATAGAATATCATATTATACAATAGCGCATACGCGCTGTTTATAATAAAAAGAGCGCGTATGCGCTGTTTATAGGAAAACGACCGCGTACGCCCTGCTTACACCATAAGTATCCTGTACGCGCTTTTTAAACTTGTAGTACCCTGTACGTGCTTTTGATTGTTTAGGCTTGGAAATAGGCCTGGATGACAAAGCTACAGTTTGGAAGTTTGATTTCCCTCCATTTCTCTCATTTTTGACGTGTTTTATTTTATCAACTTTGTCATCATTAGGTTTACACTTCATCAAGTGGGTATTTCTAAAATTGCCACCATATTTTCACCCATCTTCTGAGTTTTCTGGGCAACTGCAAGGTAATGAGTCACAAATTCGTGGAAGTTTGCATGTTGGAAAACGTGCTCTTATAAATGGGGGCCCGTTTTCAAAAAATGGGGGCTTGTTTATGCTTCGGGCTCCCGAGCCGAAAGGTAACGGGGCTCCGAAGCAAAAATAAACACCCCCCCATTTTGTTCTAAAACAGGGGCCTGTTTTTTAGAAACAGGGGCCCGTTTTTAAAAACGGGCCGCCATTTCTAAATCGCATTTTTCCTTTTTTTCCACAAGTCGCCCTTGTTTGAAAACGGGGGACTGTTTTGTGGAAGTTGATTCGACAACCCGCCACTTGGCTCAGGATTAGGCCCGGGATAGGCCTAGGATGGCTACACCTGAGACATGGACCTGCAAATTCAAATTTCCATGAATGAAAGCACAAATACAAACTTCTGAAATAGTTTACGTGCCTCTAATCAGAGAATTTTTATACGAAATTAAAATCCATTTCAGATTATACTGTGTAGATTCTAAATATGTAAATTTATTTAAAATTTGATTATTTTAACTATTTTTCATTTAATTTATACTAAATCGGGTCCATAAATTTGAAATATTAACTAATTTTGTTAATTTAATAACTTTTTTATTTTAAAGAATTTTGGAAAAAAATTATATGTCATCAATCTACACAAAATTCTTTTGTATTTGAAAAAAAAAAATCAAAAAATGTTAAGTTTACATCAAATTATGTGGGTAGTACACGTCAAATTTTTAAAAAGATAATTATGACCATTAAAAAATTAATTAAAAAAATATATTAGAAAAAAAAATACAGAAAAATATGCTCATCAATCTTCAGTGTGTTACAAACCATTTTTCAAAACGGTTTGAGAAAATAATTTTAATTGTGTCAAAAAGTGTGGGTCGTACACATGCATGGTATGGTCCTGAAACAGACATTTTTAAAACATAGTTTTCAAAACTCCATTCAAAAAGCTATTTTTATTATGTGGGTATTAAAATAAATTACATATTTGGAAAGTACACTTAGAGGGCTATCGTTTATATTACTGATTTTTTTTCAAGATTCAATCTTTAAGTGTTTCAAAATTTAAGCTCAAATGAGACAAGATCTGAAAATCAGGAAAAACACTTCCACTTTTTGGCCAAAAAGTGGACTCATCTTCTTGCACTGACCCTTCTAACCATATAATTTTTTTTCAATTTGAACAACAATAAAATATTATTATTGAATTTCTTTTACCAGTCTCCATAGTTCTCAGAGACATAGGTGCACCATTTTTTGAATAAATTTTGATATACTTTTCCAAAAAAAATTTAAAATATATATTATTGTAGTGCACTTGATTATTTACAATTTAAAAAATAAAAATTTGAATTTTTGATTTGTTTAGTGCAACTTATGCTTCACGCACAACCAGGTACCTAATTTTCAGGATGTGCTCGATTGGAAAAATCATAAAAAAAAAATACTCAACAAAAAATTACAAAAAAATACACATCTTCTAGTGCTCACTCTTAACTATCTTTCTGCCAAAGGATTTGTCAAAATACTAAATCTAGCTATGACTTTTTTGATGCGCACGTCAGACACTATGTTATGTTTTTCAGAAAAAATCAGGGTCAGTTTTTCGTGCGCGAAGGATTTGACCCCCTTAATCTTATCCAATTTTGAAATTTTTTAGTAGTTTGGAAACTAGATTTAGAGTACTAAAATATTTGTTCTTTTATTATTTTCATATCTTGAGTGGATGACTTTCAAATTTTGCCTCCAAGTTCAGGTTCACCAGATTTCAGAAAAAAAGTGTTCGCTTATACCCCACTTTTTTACCACCATCTTTGTGCACTTACCCTTGCTTTAAACACAACTTCTCTCTTTGTATTTTCTTCAGCAGCCATCCTCATTTCATAAGCCATTAGGATGCCATGTAAGTCATCAATTGTAATCTTGTTGAGATCTCTTGCTTTCTCTATGACAGAAATTTTAGCATTATATCTAGAAGGTAAAGATCTTAAAACCTTTTGGACAACCACAAAGTCTTCCATTTTTTCTCCAAGATCCTTCATTGCATTCACTATCTCATAACTCTAAGGATATAGTCTACAATATACTCTTCTTCCTTCATCTTCAATTCTTCAAACTTAGTCTTGTAAGTTTATAATTTTGTTTGCTTCACTTTGTTATCACCTTTGTGGATACTCTTCAATTTGTCCCAAATGGCCTTAGCTATCTGACAATGCATTACCTTAACAAATTCAATGTTAGATAAACTACACAAAATTGCATTCTTAGCCTTAGCATTATCTTCATAATCTTTCTTTCAGCAAAATCAGTTAAAGGATATGATGGCATTATATAACCATTAACAACTAACATCCAAGCATCAAACCCTAAAGAAGATATATAGCTTTCCATCCATATACTCCAAAATGCATGATTGATACCATCAAATACATGCACTTTATTAGATGAATTTCCTTCCAAACCATCCATGTGTTCTATTGAAAAGATCTATTTAGACTGATTAGGTTCTTTTTAAGAACTGTCTCTGATACCAATTGTAGAACATGGATGTACTACAGAGAAGGGCAAGGGGTGAATCAATAGTAAATAAAAATTAACCCCTTATCCAATTAAATATTTTGAAAAACTTATTAAAAACTTTTAAACTTAATTTTAAAATGAAGGAACCAAACTAAAAATTGAAACAATGCCACACAATGAGACCAATGCACAAGAGAATACGTGTAAACCTAAGATGGGAAAACCACGATCAGAAATGCTACTAAGATCTACTGTCCTAATCTAGCCTCACAATTAAAATAATTTACAAACTTTTAAAACACCAACCCAATGAATTATCAAATCCCTCATGAAAGCATCACATATAAAAATCCAACATTCTATCGGTTGTTTCTTTTTGATATGTATCATTACATTTATAGAATTGAATATGAATAACCAAATGATTATAAATTGAAAAATAATCTCATAAGATTCTTAGACCACCTTTGTACTTGCTAGTATAATTTATTACATTGTTAGTAAATGTATCATATTGATTAGGGTAGACAGTTAGAGAGGTAGTTTCTGCATGGTTAAACTATTTAACTGCTTTCTGCCATCTCCACCACTTTATAGAATGCATATCAAATGTAATATTTGATATTGAATAAAAATGAATATTTTATGTATTTTTCATAACAACTAGTATCAGAGCGGTCTCCCTGAACACCTGTGAATATTGTTGTTGCTAGCATATTTGAAGATACATGTATTGTGAAGTTTTCTTTTGGAGATAGCGAAGGAGTTTGGTGTAATGCTCAATATGCTAGCATACTTGAAGATACATGTATTGTGAAGTTTTCTTTTGGAGATAGCTAAGGAGTTTGGTGTAATGCTCAATATGAATGGTTGTCCAGTAGTACTCAAGGCTATGTTCGAGAATTATACCCTTCCGAGGGTTATAAGGCAACTTGATGAAGCCATGTGGTTGGAGGGCTCAATATCGATTGTTGCTGAATAATTCGGGATATCAGATAGAGGCTACACCTTTCCGAGGGTTACAAGACAACTTGATGGAGCTAAACTTGATTCATAATTTGTTTCTTCAAATAAATTTTTCACAAAAAGTGTCTATATATATTTTGTAATCAGCAATTTTTATTATGTAAGGCTTAAGGGGGGTTTCTGG
Organism: Cryptomeria japonica; assembly: GCF_030272615.1. Lineage (NCBI taxonomy): Eukaryota > Viridiplantae > Streptophyta > Pinopsida > Cupressales > Cupressaceae > Cryptomeria > Cryptomeria japonica. The sequence continues at coordinate 769,477,161 of NC_081411.1, read as the reverse complement.
ATAAACATTAATAAAGAATAATATAACAGAGGCAGATTGTTAGTATATTTTATTGCATTGATTGGGGTAGACAGTTAGAGAGGTAGTTTCTATATGGCTAAACTATTTAACTGTTTTCTGCCGTCTCCACCACTTTATAAAATGCATATCAAATGTAATATGTGATATTGAATAAAAAGGAATATTTTATGCATTTTTCATAACAGTACTTCTGCAAAATAAGATGTTTATCAACCCCTATCAACACAAACTCAGAATCTAATTCATCAATAGAATGTAAAAAATGTCACTGCTGTTATTCACACTTCACATTAACTTGTGTCTACAATGTACTATGACTGAAACATTATTCATCGTAATACTCAAACATTTCATCAATGTACTATGACTGAAAGATGTTCATCAATTTTTTACGAATATTGTTACCCTTGTTTATACTTCTGTCATCTGCAGAGAGTTTTGTCTTGTCACAGCCACTTTATCAGAATTCTTATCACAGAGCACATACTCCTCCTACTCAATGTTTTAAAAACTTTGCAATCACCAACTCATAATCGAAACCATGTTACTACAACTTTCTTTTTTTAAAAAAATTGGCCAAACAGTTGATAGCTATAAATCAGTTTGATGGCAGTTTACAACTATCCAAACAGTTATTCAACTCATCGAACTAATCATTTTATTAGTCTTTTCTTAAGACAATAAAATTCACTTTTCTTGCATCGAACACCCAATGAGTTTGAAAATTGTTTAAAATCGAATCAATAGTTAGTTGGTAATCACAACCAATCCTGAACTACAATGTCTTCATCATCGAAGAATATACTCTTGAGACAACAGTCATAAGCAATAAAGTTCGCAGCCATACGAGAAAACAGAGACCAAACTCAATCAAATCACCAAGAACAGACCTTACCGATCCTACTGTAATTCACATTTATAAACAATGTTTCGATCTTCAGGAGGATTACACAACAATAGATGGAGACAACCTGAAATCGGACTGCCATATTCTTGGTGCCCCTACTATTCTATGGGGACATGAAACTTCTTTCTATTTACCTCCTTTTGATACCTGTGTGTGACTTTATTTTAGCCTACCTACAACATCGTGTTCACACCACATTCTTGGTGAACCTGATCAAAGCACGATGCCGTTTCTGAAGCCAATGATTAGTAGGGGCGGGGATGGGGCGTACAATAACTTTGGGGGGTGTTCTCAAGGGCAAAGCCCAAGCCAAGCATACAGGCAGGCAGGTCGGGTTTTTTCAGGGAGAATCGAACCGAACCACTGGCACCTAAGGACACTGCTTAGCCAAGGTCGTGAGAGGCGATCTTCGATCTGTTAGGTGAACAATAGATGAAAAACTCTGCGGGTTTTTAAAAAACTCGCGAGTACTCGTGGGTCAAAACCCTAGTCGAGTCACTCGTCATTAAACTCGGTTCTGAGTTTCTATAAAAACACACAGTGTTTTTGAAGAAATACTCGCGAACTCGTCAAGAATTACAAATTTAATTTGCAACTTCTATTTTTTGGCCATGAGACAAGATGCACCAAGGTTTTCATCTGATTTTTGAGCGCGAATAAAAATGTAATATGATTATATGACTGAATAACTAGTTAAAACGTTATATGATTATATGACTGTATTTTTAATTGTTCGATAAAGTTGCTGAGAGTGAGTCCCGAATTTTTTTAGACTTGCCGAGTCCAAGTTTTCAACTATGCATCAGAGTATATCAGAATAGAGGTTTAGGAAATTTCGCTCTGGACCCTTTGGAAGGATCATGAGCTTAGAAAGAATTTCGCTCTGGAACCTCGGGAAGGGTCAGGAGCGAAATTGATGTGTTAGGCTCAAATTTTCCATGATTGACTTCATTTTCAACCTTTTCTCATCAAAAACAAAGTGAAGCCTTCAAAAATGCTTGGGAATGGATTAGTTCAAAGGTTTGAGCAAGGTATAATGCTCTATGAAGAAAATTGCTCTGGACCCTTTGGAAGGGTCAGGAGCGAATTTACTCCTTTTGGCTCAATTCACATCCTTTTTCACTTAGCTTTGTCTTAAACCTGATCTTTGATCCTTTTCTCTCCATGATCTTGCAAATTTGCCCTTACTTTTACTCAGAATGACAACCATTCAATGGCATTGGTGAAGAATTAGATCTTTTAGGGAATTTCGCTCTGGACCCTCTGGAAGGGTCAGGAGCTTAGATAAATTTCGCTCTACACCATTTGGAAGGGTCAGGAGCGAAATTCATATTTTCACTCAAATTCCTCATTAAAAATTCATCTTACTTGGTTGCAATTCACTCCAAAGGTATGCATGAATCAACCTTGCCTCAATCACTCCAAAGATTTTGACCTAAACAAGGAGATTAAAGGAAATTCGCTTTGGACCCTTTGGAAGGGTCAAGAGCGAATTTTGCTTCTTAGTCAAATTCCTAACATTTTCATCATCCAATCTTGTTTGAATACGCTCACAAGGCATAAATAGGTCATTCCTCACTCAGTCAAGGCGTAGGAGCAAGGATTTTAACCCATGCTAGAAGCAGGAGAGGTTTTTAGAGAAATTTGCTTTGGACCCTTTGGAAGGGTCAAGAGCGAATTTTGCAATAATGCTCAAATCCATGACCTTTTCTCCAAATTTCTAAGTCTAAGTTTGATCAAAGGCATCCAAAAGGTTAATTCAAGCCAATTTTCTCCCAATCCACGCCTTAAAGTGAAGGTTTTGTCTAGAATAGGAGTCAAAAGGGAGCTAAGGAAGATTTCGCAACTGTCCCTTTGGAAGGGTCAGGAGCGAATTTTACAATCTAGCTCAAATTCCCCATTCAACTCTCAAGCTTTCAAATCTAGGTTTGGTCATTAGGCATTTTCCAAGGATAAATAGGTCAGTTTCACATCAATCAATGCCTAGAAGTAAAATAACTTCATCATTCATCAACTGGACCAATCTCAAACCCTCAAAGGGAAGAATCCTTGAGAACACCTGCTCACATACCTCCATTCACTTCCTTAACTCAATGACAGAGGTCTCAAAAGGAAAGACTCCTAACATGACACAAAGACTTCCTCAAACTCAATCAAGACTCGACCTTCGAAACAAGACCTAGGCCTAACCAAGAGGAAGCTTTCAATAGAGACCCCGACCTAGACCACCTACTGACCCATTTGAGCCTAAGCAGACCATCCTATCCTAACGAGCCCACTAGCAACTCTCCAATGCAAAGATTGATAGCCAAGAACCTAAAAGACTAAGCCAGGAAGACTAACCCTAGAAAGCAAAAAGCAGGGGTCCCCATTTGCAATGGGGCGATGTGTGAATACGTCACAATAGGTTGTTAGGTGTTCTTGGTTGGAGGGGTTGAGTCAATAGGAGTAGAAGACTCCTTGTCAGGTTTGAGTTGTCTTAGTGTGAGAGATCCTTGGGAAGGATACCAAGCCTTGGGAAGGTTGAAGTCAATACACCCTTGGATGGTGAGTAGTGAAGATCTCATTGAAGAGAGAAACCAATCAAGTTGGGCACAACACTATACCCTCTACATCACTTAGGCACCTGAACTTGTGTGTTTTTTCCACATTACAATCATTCCATGTCAATTTGCAATCATCCTGCATTGAATCCCAGCAAAAAAGAACACACAATCAAAAAAACAGTGATTTATAGTGATCCCTGCAAAGTCACAAGTTTCTATACAAGTTGCTCGTTTTGGAAAAACAAATTGCAGTTACTCAGTGATAATGTGAACTATCGCCTGATGTATTCTCCTTCAGACATGAAGACATGATATGCAACATAGATATTATAAAGTGGGGTAGAATGAGTACTATTATCAGAACCATAGTTGAACTACTCGCCAAAACCAAAAAATCGCCAAGCCCCGAAAAAAAAAACTCAAGAAAAACTCAACCAATACTCGAGGAAAACTTGGCAAAAAACTCGGGAACTTAAAAAATTGCCCAAGTTTAATTAGAAATACATTTTTTTTGCAGAATTCAATGAGAAGATGCATCCCATGACTCAATAAATGAGAACACAAAATAAACAAGCTGAGTCTAGATATATTTAAATGCAAAGTGGGTATAAAGTTGCATCCTCATGAGGAATGTTGATGGTTGGAAGCAAAATAATAAATAGTTTTTGTAGAACTAAAAAGTAAATAAATCAATACAATTACATCTTCCTCTTCCAAACTCTAGTAAAAACTAGGGGGAGGTAGAACTAGAGGGTCTAGTCCTAGAAATTTGTTCTGGGCGTGATTGTGCCTCCTCGCTCGGTATGACTAGCTCAGGTTGTGGCTCATCCTCCATCCTAGATGTAGCTTTGCCTCTAGTTGTACCTAGCACTGGCAATGACTCCTCATCCTCCTCAATGTCATCTAGTGTGAAACCAAATCCACCCCCCTCCTCCTCCATAGCTTGCCTCTCCAAATCATTGATTTCATCCTCTATAAACAATGGAGGTTGCTCCTGCGATGTCCGATCACTATAAGGATCTATATCATCCAAATCAATTGAACCAATTAGTGCTTCCTCTACCTTCCTTATGCACAACCAAAGATTATGTTGCACAAAGACAAGGTCATTGAGGCGTTTTTGAGCTAACTTGCTCCTCTTCTTCGTGTGAATGGCCTCAAACAAGCTCCAATTGCGCTCACAACTGGATGAACTACAAGGTTAACATAAGATTCTGAGGGCAAATTCTTTGAGATTTGGGGTATTTCAACCCCAACTTTGCCACCAAGCATCTGCAAAATAAAATTAGGTTGAAGGTAGCGCCCCTCGCAAGGGTCTGAGGGTGAGAAAGAGAGGGGTAGAGAGATAGGTCTAGATCTTGGGGGGAGAGAGGAGAGAGTGAAATGGGGAGTGGTAGAGAAGGGGATAGAGGAAGAGTGATAGGGAGATAGATAGGTCTAAAATTCGGGGCAGATAAAGTGAGTGAGATCGAGAATGTTGATAGGAGAGAGAGAATGTTGATAGGAGCATATTGATTACTAAAATTTGACTGTCTGAAAATTTAAAAAATCTTTTGAAACCTAGAATTTGCATTATAACTCCTCGATATCTAATCGATCGCTGAGAGTGTGATGTCATCAATCTGGGACATTTCATCCCCTATCAACACCTACAAACAAGAAATTGGACCAAGCATTAAATATAGTTAGTATATCTTATATTTTTTTGAATTCAAAGTGTACTATTCTATTTTAACATGTTACAAAATTTATACCTCAAGAATCGAAGTTGTAGCTAGGGTAACTAGGGGAGGTGTATGGGATACTGCTGCTACATCTTGAAATGCATATTATTTATCTCAATTTAAATCGATGTATAAATGAAAATTCATTTATGTAATTACAAATTTAAAGTGACTGATAAATAAAATGTTATGAATTCAAATCAACACACCTGTGTCTGTGGCTCATGGGAAAACACCATGTCCATCAACTCATTTGTCAGCGCGACATCCTCAACCGTGTGAGCCTGACATCTACAACCGCAAATCGTGCATAGATGATATGAGTATCCATCTACACTAGCTGCATCATCTATCCTTGAGCATATCCCTGAGCAACTGACACACATATGCTCGATGAGCTCTTTGTTGCCCTCTAATGGCTCATCATCCAATACAATAGGGTGTGCTAATGATGTCCCATCCTGGATGATGGCACTAGTCAATGTTGTGGCCACCTGAAGAGTCTGTAGCTACATCGACTCTTTCAACTCTAATGGGACAGCCTGATGCACCTTGGGTTTGGGTGCTAGGGGGCGGTGACTCTCTGCGGCTAATCGCCTACGGGCTCCAAGTCTATCTTGGGTAGAGCCACCACCTCTACCATGAAACTCTCTCATGTCAAAATACTTTGGCCGCACATTGAGCAAAAACTCACAGTATATTTTTCTCAAAAAATATAATGGCACCTCATAATTATTACAAGGTGGATCATCAAAGACCATCCACCACCTCTGCCAAAAAAGATTCTTCATCTACGCATTGGTACACCAATGTATGGGAAACCTCTTTGCATTAAGAGGTAATGACTGACCAGTTTTGGGATCAACAAAAAGGGCACATATTTGTTGTTTAGAAATATTTTTGTTTTTTACTCCATCGTATGATAGCCCATTGGCATAGCATTGACGACACCTATCCCTAAAGCTTCCCCATTTGGTAATTTCTATGGAAACAACTATGGCACCACTAGCTAATGTTTCTAGGCTAGTGGCGAGGGATTGATTATGGTCAAGTTCAGAAGTTTTCAATTTTACAATCAGTCTATTGATTTTAGATGTATTTTGTCCTAACTGATTAATTAATTCTTCCTATGTTTCAACTGTGCAGTCAAAAGGAGGAATTGGGGGTTGTTCTTGTGTGTTTTCAGGAGGTGCATTTGGTTGTTCTTGTGGGTTTTTAGGAGGTGCATTTGGTTGTTCTTGTTCTAGATTAGAAGAATCTAGTTTTTGAAACAAAAAATGAAAAAACTTAATCAAAATTAATGAAATTAAATTCAAAATATAAAACAAATTGCATAAACCGGAAAGAAAGACAAAAATAAACAAAAACTAACCTTGATCCATAGCTTGGAGGACAAATCTAGCACCCCGCTCGCGGTTTAGGTGAGAAAATGGAGAAAAAACGAAGTTAAAAATGTGATTTACAGGTAAATGAGACCCAGTTTTTTTTTTTAACTTTTTTTACCAGGCACCGCGTACGTGGTTTTATTTGGATTATGAGTGCGTACGTGCTCATTTGCCTATAAGCATCACATACGTGCTCATTTTCCTAGGAGTAGCGCGTACGCGCTCATTTTCCAAAAAGTAGCGCGTACGCGCTACCTTTTGCTAGGCTCGGGAAGAACAAACCTAAACACATACGCAGGAATTTGAAATTTTAAAACTACGTACGCGCTGTTGTTTTTCCAAGTTTTTTTGGGTGGTGTCCACTTTTCTGACCACCATCTTTGTGCATAAACCCATACATATAATATATGTAATATATAATATTTGTATAATATGATATTGTATATATAATATGTGTATATACATATAATATATAATATATGTATATATATATAATATATTAAACATATATATACACATGTAAGTGTATTGTCTCCCCCTCTCAAATGCATACAAGGTCTCTCTCTCTCTCTCTCTCTCTCTCTCTCTCTCTCTCTCTCTCTCTCCCTTCCTCCATACCCCATCCCTCTCTCTCTCCCTTGCTCTCTCCCCTTCTCCCTTCCTTCATACCCCATCCCTCTCTCTCTCCCCTTATCCCTTCCTCCATACCCCATCCCTCTCTCTCTCGCTCTCTCCCCTTCTCCCTTCCTCCATACCTCATCCCTCTTTCTCTTTTTCGCTCCCTCCCTCCCTTCATACCCCACTGCAACTGTGTCTGCACTTCTATAGAAGTAAGTGAATTTATTTATTGTCTGCAACTTCCTCTTTGATTTTTATCATGTATGCTCTCCTAAGAAAATTGACTGATGGATTTGTGTGTGTATATTGAATAGGAGGAATAGGGTTTGAAATTGAACCACAGGTGTATTACCATGACAAACAAGGAAACCTGCGGCAATATTCTTCTCGAATGTGTTTTTAATGAGCAGAGTAGATGTGGAAAATAGTGTCAACAAAGCAACATGATGAGTCAGAGTACCTGCAATATGTTTTTCAGAAGGAAACAATAGGTAGGAAGAGAAAGAGGGAGAGTAACGCAGATGATGTCCTGTAGAATGATAGTGGTGGGTATGTGAGAGTTCCCATGTTGTTACACAACGCCTGTCACCAAAAGAAATTAAAGTTTGTTGTATGCATGGCAGTGGTAGTATATGATGATCATCACTTGTCAAACAACTTGGAACGGTACATACCCGTGAAAGAAATCAAGTGTGTAATTCCTATAGTCACAATAGAGATTAGTCTTATAACCTTGCAAATTTAATAGCATCATATGTTTTAGAACTTAGGCAGTAGTCTTAGGGTTAGGTCAACCTCTTACACTTGCTTTTTAGTGAAGCCTCGTTGTTTGTTCGCTTGGAGTCTCGTTGTATGATATTCTATTCATAACTTTAAATTTAATATATCATTTTATTAGCCCACCATATGACCCCTTAGGTGTCATTAGAGGTCATATTGTTTTCTAAGAGGTCATATGGTGTTCTGTGACCCCTTAAGACCCCTCAAGACACCAATGACCCATAACAACACCATATGGTGTTCTAAAGGGTCCTATGGTGTTCTATGACCCCTTAGGACTCCATTTGGTGTCGTTATAGGTCCTATGGTGTGCTAAGGGATAATATAGTGTCATATGACCCCTTAGGACACCCTATGACCCCTTAGATGTTATTAGGGGTCATATTGTGTTCTAAGGGTCATATTGTGTCCTGGATTCGATATCTCTTCCTCTCCCTCTGTCCCCCCTCCTTCTTCTCTCCCTATCTCCCTCTCCCTCTCTCTCTCTCTCCCCTTCTCCCTTCCTCCATACCCCATCCCTCTCTCTCTCACTCTCTCCCCTTCTCCCTTCATCCATACCTCATCCCTCTTTCTCCTCTTCTCTCCCTCCCTCTTTCTCTTCTTTTATAATTCCTATAGTTGTAATCGAGATCAGTCATATGGTGTCATGTGTCCTTTCTCTCTCCCTCTCCCTCCTTCCCTCCCCCCTCTTCTCTCCCTCTCTCCCTCCCTCTACCTCTCTCCCTCTCTCTACCTTCCCTCCCCCCTATCTCTCTCTCTCCCTCTCTCTCCCTCTCCCTCTCTCTCTCTCCCTCCCCACTCTCTCTCTCCCTTTCCCCTCTCCTCTCCCTCCCTCCCCCTACTCTCCCTCTCCCTTCCTCCATACCCCTTCTTCTCTCCCACCCACTCCCCCTCTTCTCTCCCTCTCTCCCTCCCTCCTTCCCTTTTTCCCCCCTCCTCTCTCCCTCCCCCTACTATCTCTCTCTCTCTCTCTCTCTCTCTCTCTCTCTCTCTCTCTCTCTCCATACCCCTTCTTCTCTCCCACCATCCTCCCTCTTGTCTCCCTCTCTCCCTCCCTCTACCTCTCTCCCTCTCTCTACCTTCCCTCCCCCCTCTCTCTCTCCCTCTCTCTCCCTCTCCCTCTCCCTCCTTCCCTCGCCCCTCTTCTCTCCCTCTCTCCCTCCCTCTACCTCTCCCCCCTCTCCCTCTCTCTCTCTCTCTCCCTCTCTTCCTCCATACCCCTTCTTCTCTCCCACCGTTCCCCCTCTTCTCTCCCTCTCTCCCTCCATCTATCTCTCTCCCTCTCTCTACCTTCCATCCCCCCTCTCTCTCTCTCCCTCTCTCTCCCTCTCCCTCCTTCCCTCTCTCTCTCCCTCTCCCTCTCTCTCCCTCTCCCTCTTCTCTACCTCTCTCCCTCCCTCTACCTCTCCCCCTTTCCCTCTCTCTCTCTCTCCCTCCCTTCCTCCATACCCCTTCTTCTCTCCCACCCTCCCCCCTCTCCTCTCCCTATCTCCCTCCCTCTACCTCTCTCCCTCTCTCTACCTTCCCTCTCTCCCTCCCCCCTCTCTCTCTATCTCTCCCTCTCCCTCCTTCCCCCTCTCTCTCTCCCTCTCCCTCTCTCTCCCCCTCCCTCTCTCTCCTTCCCTCTTTCTCTCCCTCTCCCTCTATCTCCCTCTCCCTCCTTCCCCCCCTCTTCTCTCCCTCTCTCCCTCCCTCTACCTCTCCCCCCTCTCCCTCTCCCTCTCTCTCTACCTCCCTAACTCCATACCTCCTCTTCTCTCCCACCCTCACCCCTCTTCTCTCCCTCTCTCCCTCCCTCCTTCCCTTCCACCCCCCCCCTCTCTCTCTCTCTCTCTCTCTCTCTCTCTCTCTCTCTCTCTCTCTACCTCTCTCCTTCTCTCCACCTCTCTCCCTCTCTCTACCTTCCCTCCCCTCTCTCTCTCTCTCTCTCCCTCTCTCTCTCCCTCTCCCTCCTTCCCTCCCCCCTCTTCTCTCCCTCTCTCCCTCTCTCTCTCTCTCTCCCTGTCTTCCTCCATACCCCTTCTTCTCTCCCACCCTCCCTCCTCCTCTCTCCCTCCCCCCCTCTCTCTCTCTATCTCCCTCTCTCTCCCTCTCCCTCCATCCCCCCTACTCTCCCTCTCCCTTCCTCCATACCCCTTCTTCTCTCACACCCTCCCCACTCTTCTCTCCCTCTCTCCCTACCTCTACCTCTCTCCCTCTCGCCCTACCTCTACCTCTCTCCCTCTCTCTACCTTCCCTCCCCCCTCTCTCTCCCTCCCTCTACCTCTCTCCCCCTCTCTACCTTTCCTCCCCCCCTCTCTCTCTCTCCCTCTCTCTCCCTCTCCCTCCTTCCCTCCCCCTCCCCCCTCTCCTCTCCCTCCCTCCCCCCTACTCTCCCTCTCCCTTCCTCCATACCCCTTCTTCTCTCCCACCCTTCCCCCTCTTCTCTCCCTCTCTCCCTCCCTCCTTCCCTTCCGGCCCCCCTCCTCTCTCCCTCCAACCTACTCTCTCTCTCTCTCTCTCTCTCTCTCTCTCTCTCTCTCTCTCTCTCTCTCTCCTTCGTCCCTCCCTTTTCATTCACATCTTTTCTACCACCAATAACGCATACGAGGTACTCAAGCTATTAGTTTACTACCCTGCCATAGCTTTTTTAAGGCAAAGGAGCGCATACATGGTACTTATTACTTGTATTGAGCCCATTATTTGTTACCATCCGATAACATTTTTTAGGCTTAGGAGCGTGTACGCGCTACTTATTAGTCCAGAATGGGAAAAACAAATACCGTTGGGCTTGTCAACATTTTATGGAGTAACAATGTGTACGCGGTTATTAATGTAGCGTGTACGCGGTTTATAGACATAGTTTTAGTTTCCCAAGAGCCTCAACGGCCTCAAAAGAAGTTTTTGAGGTCGTCGAAGGCCCCACTGGAACTATGTCTGCACTTCTATCACTGTTTTATAAATAGAAGTAAGTGAATTTTTTGTTTTTGCATGATTTCAAATGATTGAATTGTTGTTCTTATTATTTTTTGTCAACACTATTGTGATTGTTTAATAGTTTGATTCCAAAAAATAGTGATAAGATGCATATTTATGGTTATTTGTTTTTTTATGAACTTTTGTTTACATATATATGTAATATGATTCTATTTAGGACAACTGATATCAACCATGGGAAAGAACAAGCAAGGAACGATGGAACAATGAGAGGCTCAAAAGGAAAGATAAAGGCAGCGTATGAAGAAATTGCGTGACATAAGTACAATGGGAGAAGAAGGTATGTCATCCTCAAAATATCAATTCAATTTACCAAACGAATATAATGCATCTAATGCAATTGAACAAGAGACATTTGATTTACCATTTGAATCTAATGCAATTGAAGAAGATAGTGCATTGAATAATCAATTAAATGATGAACATATTACACCTTCTCTACTTGATGAATTGAATGTACACAATGCACCAATGTTAACACCTCCTAGAATCATTCGTAGGAAACTAAAGTATCTAATTGACATTGATGAGAATATATTGAATTCAATGCCCAATAAAATGAATGAACGAACTTGTAGGAGAATGGTTAAAAGAATATGGCAAATTTATTTTAATAACTTAAATCAAACCAAAAGATGTCAATTAATTGTTCAAATGATTAAAAAATTGAATTTTAGAGAGACAATGAAAATTCTAGGCCTAAGATCATCTGAAAGTAACAGTGAAAGAACTATTGTGAGAAATCTATTTGATGCATATCAAGCTATTGGTTCAAAATTGCATAGTAAAGATTCTAATGCTACTCGACGTGTCATTACATCAACCATAATGAGCAAGAAAATAAAAAAAGATCGTTTGATAAGAAAAACAAGTAAGTCATTAAACGTTAGTAGAACATTAAGTAAAGCATTAAAGAGTCGGGAAAAAATAGAGGAACCTAACAATAATTCTCTTTGGGTATTCTCGGGTAGACTACCACACAAAGACAAGGTTGTTGTTGATGCACTAAAAACATTAATTAAAAAAATTTCACTGACAACACAAGAGTTTCGCCCAACCAAAGAGAGGTTGTTAGAAGGCGAATTGGGTCTACAAATCGTGAGCCACATGCCAAACACTATTTGGATATGACTCAAACTAAATTTTATGAAAGATTCCTTCAAAAGTTTCCTCAAATAAAAATTTCTCAAAGATTTTTTGAAATGGCAAAACCTTTTTATATTAAGATTAATCATGTCCGCACCACGTGTTGTTGTAGGATGCATATTGAATTTTCCATGCATTATGATATTTTTCGTCATATTTGTTCTACTTTGCACACTAACGATGTTTTGCAGGAATGTAATATACAAGCACCTCCTAAGTAGGTAAGAGAATTTATTTCAAGTGTGCTATGTAATAGACATGATGGTTGCATTTATTATAAGATGCCTTGTTTGGAAGGTTATTGTGCTATATGTCATGGTTTACAACGTTTACCAAGACGCGTACATTTGGAGAGCACAAATGAAATTGGTACGAAACTAATTTCTTTCGGAAAATACAAGACAGTCACATATGGAGTTAAAGATGGAAAAGATTTGAAGAGATGTGAGCTAGTGAAAAATGATATATGTGTAGCTCAATTTATAAAAATGTTTCAAGAGAAACTAGTTTATGAGTACATAATGCATACACATAGAGCTCGATGGTTAGATGAGGAATTCAAGTTATGTAAGGACACATTTCCTCTTGGCACCATTGTCTCTATCATTGATTTCATTGAAAATTATACACTACAACCTCATAATGAAGTGCAATCCATGTATTATCACTCTACACAAGTTTCTATTTTTGTACACATAGCATTCATGCATGCAGATAATAGCACAGAGGATAGAAAGGTTGTAAGAGAGTATCACTTCTACATAAGTGATGATCGTACTCATTCATAGGAGTTTCTACAAGGATGCTTTAAGGTTTTCTATGATAGTTTAAGGGAAAGGAACATACAATACAACTAACACTTAATATGGTCAGATAATTGCACCGCACAATTAAAAAATACAAGGATGTTTTATTGGTTGACAAGGATGCATATGACAAGCGGTCTACAACATTTTTGGAATTTCACTGAGGCTAGACATGGTAAGGGAGAGCACGATGGTGCAAGAGCATGTATGAAAAGAGCCTAGCTAGGGAAGAATTGAAGTATGAAGGTGGTGCTGAGTTGATAGATGCAGAAACAATTGTGCGATGGTGTAAGTCTACGATGGGCCCAGGTAATCCAGGTACGTCAATGGTTCGTAGATAATTTTGGTTGATCACTAAATCTAACATTAAAAACTATCTAGATTGTTGTACAGTTGCAAGATCAAGTGACATGCACTCATTTATGAGTTCAAATTTAAGTTCACTGGTAATTTATACGAGGCAGATGGTATGTTTTTGCTCTTCATGCATGTATTTTTGGTAGGAAGAATGTGAATCACAAGAGTGGGTTGACAAATGGTCTTGTAGACCGTTGGTTCCAATTGATTCATATCAAATTCCCAAAGCACTACAATTGAGCCAGATGGAAACATCAGTGGATTTTGACCATGTATCCAACCTAGTGGATTTAGGTGATTTTTTGAGTTAATTTTTTTTCAAGTATTCTTTTTGGTTCATTTTGTTGTACATCATACTTTATTTTTGGTAGTAATTAACACTTTATAAAATGCAGGTCATGTGTATGCAGTTGTTGCAAAAGAGAACAATGAAGAAGGAACATATTACTATTTGTGTCGTTGTGTTGAGCCTAAAAGAAAATTGACAACCACAATCATTGATGAAGAGGGTATTGAGTACCCAATAGGGTATGTTGTCGTGACAGGAACATGGCTTCGGAGATACCCTATCAAGAATCCTGATGTTTGGTTGTTCGAGGACTTTGAAACACACAGACATATTCTTCATTTCTCTAACCTTGTTGTTGCAACAAATATTCATTTGATAAAGTATCGTGGTAGACCTCATAACAAGATTTTATGGAAAGTTCGCGAATCTGACCACGAGGCAATACTTGATACAATACAAGTTAGAGTCGATTCTGAAGGCTCACTTGGTTGATTCTACGGTTCAGAGTAGAATGATTTTGAGAATTTTGTATAAATCATTGACAAATTGTTCTATATTCGCTTTTTGTATATATAAATGCCCATGAGCTAATTTTTACATTTTTAGGGGCATAATTTTGTATTTAAATGGAAATGAGCTGATTTGTACATATGTACATGCCAAATTTTGTATATTAAAATGGCAATGAGCTGAATCGCACATATTGTAATGCCAAATTATGTATATTAAAATGGCAATGAGCTGAATCGCACATATTGTAATGCCAAATTTTGTATAAAAGCCCATGAAATGATTTGTATATTAAAATGGTGATGAGTTGAATCACGCATATTGTTATACCAAATTCTGTATAAAAGCCCATGAGATGATTTGTAAGACATTTTTTGTATAATCAAATAGCCAAGAGCTGATTTGACCATATTTAGAGGCAATTTTTTGAATATGTGACAATGTTTGTGACTATTTTTTGTGTCAAGGTTTTGTGACTATGTTTTGAGTATATGTGATGTGTCCATGGTCAATCATGAGCATTCTTGATTCTTGTATAATAATGGAGAATTATTTGTCATTATCATGTCATTGGGGTCATAGATTGAGACTAGATACAATTTGAGCAAAAATTGTCATTGTCAAAAAAGTTGTCAAGCAACTTCTACATTGCGTCAGTAGGGTATGACACTCGACGTTCTGGTGCTTTGGGATGCATGAAAAGGGAATGCCTATCGTAAAAATTCCCACCCGAATGCGCTCGTGACGTCGATTTGTGCACACGACGAACCAAATCAATTCTAACCAATCCTGCAACTTTGCATTGCATGCAACTAACAACTTTTGCAGCAGGCGAAAAAATACTACCATTCAAAAATGGCTCCAAGTCGTCAAAAACAAAGAGAGGACATTGTAGAGTAGCCTCACACGACCCCACGGGTTCAAACGGATTGACCATGTGTCCTGGATTGGAAGAAACAGTCTGTCAAAATTTGACAATTTTTTGGACTAATGACACTTGAGAGATCGCCCCGGTACGGTATGACTCTCAACATTTTGGTGCTTTGGGATGCACGACATGGGCATGCCTGGCATAAACCTGCCCACCCGGGCTTGCTCTTGACGTCAGTTTGTGCACACGATGAACTGAATCAATTCTAGCCAATCTAGCAACTTTGCGTTGTGTGCAATTGATGATTTTTGCAGTAGGCAAAAAAATGCTACCAATCGAAAATGACTCTGATTCATCAAAAACTGAGAGAGGACATTGTAGAGGAGCCTCACGCGACCCACAGGTTTAAACGGATTGACCATATGTATCCTAGATTGGAAGAAACAATCCGTCAAATTTTGACATTTTTTTGGACTCGTGACACTTGAGAGATCACCCCGATACGGTATGACTCTCAATGTTTTGGCGCTTTGGGATACACGACAGGGGCATGCCTAGTGTAAACCTGCCCACCTAGACGCGCTCTCAACGTCGGTTTGTTCACACGATGAACCGAATCAATTCTAGCCAATCTGGCAACTTTGCATTGCATGCAACTGACAGTTTTTGTAGCAGGCGAAAAAATGTTACCAATTGAAAATAGCTCTGACTCATCAAAAATTGAGACAGAACATTGTAGAGGAGCCTCACGCAACCCCACGAGTTCAAACGGATCGATTATATGTGTCCTGGATTTGAAGAAACAGTCCGTCAAATTTTGACAATTTTTTGGACTCAGGGCACTTGAGAGATCGCATTGGTATGGTATGACTCTCAACGTTCTGGCGTTTTGGGATGCACGACAAGGGCATGCCTAGTGTAAAACTACCCACCCAGACACACTCGCGACGTCGGTTTGTGCACACGATGAACAAAATTTGACCATTGCGAGCGTGAGGGTGCTCTCGCACCAAACACATATTGTTGTTTATATTCATATTGTTGATACATATGCAAATACTCATTTAAATTTATAAAAGGGTAGCCACCAAATACAGTGAATACATAATAATGAACTAAATACAAGAAGTTTTATAGGGTTAATTCAACATTTTAGAAATTTTATCAAATCATATTCCACGATTGCAATGTTTTATATCGTATATTTTTGTTGTTTATATTCATAGTGTTGATTACATATGCAAATATTCATTTAAATTTATAAAAGGACAACCACAAAATACAACGAATACAAAATAATGAAATCAGTACACATTTATTGGATCGAATATCGATATTTATATATATAAAAAAAGGCATGTCTGCCAAGTCAATACAAGTATTACAAAAATGTGGCATATGACATGTCCAAATCGATATACAATAAAAATGTAGAATATATCTACATGTATTGGTCATTCTATGACCAAAACTAACACTATATGATCTTAAACTTGTGGTGGATCATCAAAATCAAGCCTCTTTGATGCAATACATGGCTTTGTAGATGGCTACAAAACCACAATTCAAAAGCCAAGTTAGAATTCTTTTGTAGAAAATAGTTCACAATTAACAACATAACTATGCATTTAACTTTAATTCCTTTGCAATTGAAATGTAGATTACCTCATCGGCTGATCTAGGAGCTAATGTCTTCACTCTCCTCTCCTTGTCACTCTTAGGAGTTTTCTTGAAGACATACTTAAATGGATCCACGTTATGGTCGTACCACGAAGGGGTCTATTGTAGATTAAATGTACAATTAATACAATGTACTAACATAAATATATCAAAAACACTTAAAAGCTATAATATAGAGAACAATGATGTACATGTGCCTGAGATGCTTCTCCAATAGACTGAAGATGGCTCACCATCGATATAGAAACTGTCGCTATTACCTATACAAAAAATGTTCAAATATTAAATACAATTAATATAATGATAAGTATTGAAGGTTAAAAACAATTAATTTTATATATCAAACAAAAGTGTACCGGATCCTGAGATGCTTCTCCAACGCAAGGAGGAGGGTTCGCCATTGATAAAATAGGTATTAATATTTCCTGTATGAAAAAACTATAAGATTATAATATATCACAAGTTCACATGTACGCGTGCATATAATCATGAAATCAAGAAAATAAAGTAGAGATACATACCTCCGCCTTCTCTTGATCCACAGGCGAATCAGGTGCATTCAACAAATCCACATAGCTCAATGGTCGCTGTACATGTAAAATAGACAAAAAAACACTAATCAATCTACAAACCCCAACTAATACTTGATTTCAACATTTTTAAACAATTGTACAACTAAAAATGTGTTCAATTACCTTCTTCCTACGTTTTGGCGTCTTCAAGGAATCTTTTTTCTTATGACCAGCCCTAGATGCGGAGGGGGTACCCTAAAAAACAAAATGAACATGAGATATTAGTACAGATAATAAATTAAACATAATTTTAAAAATCTAAAATAAAATGACTTGCATATTCCATCAAAACAATACATAAAAAGAGTTGTACAAAATATGATACCGTATAGCCTTGTAGGCCAAAATCGATCGCTGAGAGCGTGATGTCATCAATCTGGGACATTTCATTCCCTGTCAACACCTACAAACCATAAATTGGACCAAGCATTAAAGATAGTTAGTAGATATTGTATTTTTTGAATTCAGAGTGTACTATTCTATTTTAACATGTTACAAAATTTATACCTCAGGCATCGAAGTTGCAGCTATAGTAACTAGGGGAGGAGTATGGGATACCGCTGCTGCATCTTGAAATGCATATTATGTCTCAATTTAAATCGATGTATAAATGAAAATTCATTTATTTAGTTACAAATTTAAAGTGATTGATAAATAAAATGCTATGAATTAAAATCAACACACCTGTGTTTGTGGCTCATGGGCAAACACCATGTCTATCAACTCATCTGTCAGTGTGAAATCCTCAACCATGTGGGCCTAACATCTACTCCCGCAAATCATGCACAGATGAGATGAGGATACATCTGCACCGGCTACATCATCTATCCCCGAGCATATCTCCAAGCAACTGACACACATATGTTGGATGGGCTCTCTGTCGCCACCTAATAGCTCACCATCCAATACAATAGGGTGTGCTAATGATGTCTCATGCTGGATGATGGCACCAGTCAATGTTGTGGCCGCCTGAAGAGTCTGTAGCTTCATCGACTCTTTCATCTCTACTGGGATAGCCTGATGCACCTTAGGTTTGGGTGCTAGGGGGCGGTGACTCTCCGCGGGTAATCGCCTATGGGCTCTAGGTCTATCTTAGGCAGAGCCACCACCTCTACCATAGAACTCTCTCATGTCAAAATAGTTTGGGCGCACATTGAGCACAAACTCACAATATATTTTTCTCAAAAAATATAATGGCACCTCATAATTATTACAAGGTGGATCATCAAAGACCATCCACCACCTCTGCCAAAAAAGATCCTTCATCTGCACATTGGCACACCAAAGTATGGGAAACCTCTTTGCATTAAGAGGTAATGACTGACCAGTTTTGGGATCAACGAAAAGGGCACATATTTGTTGTTTAGTAATATTTTTGTTTTTTACTCCATCATATGATAGCCCATCGGCATAGAATTGAGGACACCTATCCCTAAAGCTTCCCATTTGGTAATTTGTGTGGAAACAGCTATGGCACCATTAGCTAATGTTTCTAGGCTACTGGCGAGGGATTGATGATACTCAAGTTCAGAAGTTTTCAATTTAACAATCAATCTATTGATTTTAGATGTATTTTGTCCTAGCTGATTAATTAATTGCTCATGTGTTTCGGGTGTGCAGTTAAAAGGAGGAATTGGGAGTTGTTCTTGTGTGTTTTTAGGAGGTGCATTTGGTTGTTCTTGTGGGTTTTCAGGAGGTGCATTTGGTTGTTCTTGTTCTGGATTAGAAGAATCTGGTTTTTGAAACAAAAAATGAAAAAACCTAATTAAAATTAATGAAATTAAATTCAAAATGTAAAACAAATTGAACAAACAGGAAAGAAAGACAAAAATAAACAAAAACTAACCTTGATCCATAGCTTGGAGGACAAATCTAGCACCCCGTTCGTGGTTTAGGAGAAGAAATGGGTAAAAAAACGAAGTAAAAAACGTGCTATTCATGGGTAAATAAGACCCAGTTTTTTTTATAAAAAAAAAAATTACCAGGCACCATGTACACAATTATATTTGGATTATTAGCGTGTACGTGCTCATTTTCCTATGAGCAGCGTGTACATACTCATTTTCCTAGGCGTAGCGCGTACGCACTATCTTCTCTAGGCTCGGGAAGAACAAGCCTAAGCGCGTACGCGAGAATTTTAAATTTTAAAACCGCGTACACGTTGCTTGTTTTTCCATGTTTTTTTTGGGTGGTGTCCACTTTTCTGACCACCATCTTTGTGCACATACCCGCAACTAAAAAGGCAAAAGAAGAAATTTTAAAATCGGATGGTGACATGGACGAAGAACTTGCAAACCTGGTAAAGAAACTAAAAAGTTGTTTCGGTAAGCACAAAAGAAAGCTACCTTTCAAATGTTTCAATTGTATATATAAATATTAATCCTAATATCTCACTCTATAAAACTAGTGGAAATTGGAAATCAAAAAGCAATTTTCAAAGCTTACAAAATTGCTTACAATTGCTTTCTAGTTCCAACATTTGGCTTTGCAAATTGAGTAGAGAAAATAAGGTCCCAACCACTTTTTGTTTGCTTGCAAGTTTTAAAATTATGCATTAAAATTTAGATGGAAACTAAAGTTGTTCAAGAAATTTGCAAAAACTGCAAGTGACTTGAAAACCCCGTAATATAATTTAGCAAAAGATAGGGATTGACATGCAATTTGCATACTACCTGAAAAACTTTCAAACTCCACTTTAAGGAAAAACTTTGAGTTTTGAGACTTGATTCTCAGAATGCTTAGATTCATTTCCAATAAAATTTGAAGTGACATCATTCCTTCAATTTTAAAAAAAACAAAAAATTGAAAAATAGATTTCTAAGTTGACTTCTACAATAGTTCAAAAAAACTTTGAGGACAAGTATACCTCTAGGCAAGGAAATGTGAGATTACTATCATTGTTCATATAACAATCCATGAGCTTCATTTTATATCTTCTCTAGACATTTCAGATTCACATTTAGAATTTTAACTAAATACGCTTTACCCTTCATATTTCTAAATTAAATATATGCCTTTTTCAAGTGGCCTCTTTTTCCTTTTGCATTACAATAAATTATAATTGCCTTTAAGATGCAAATTTTAAATCATTAAATCATTGAACCATTCTTTAATTTCTGATTCTTCTCACTGTTATTCCATATGGACCTTCAGCACAAGTAGGCTGATTACAGTAAGTGCACACACATTTCTCCCATTTGAGGTTCAAAACCTGCAACCTTATGGTAACGTGTGGTTATGCAAATACATGTCTGTGCATGTGGGTATGCCTACATATACTAATGTTTTACAAAAATAATTAAATATCCTATTAACACCACTAAGAATCTTTTAAGAGCCATAGTAAAAAACTCGAGAGATAAGATTGATAAGACATAACACTTTGTTTTCCCTACATCTAAAACAACCAAATTTAGTATGGGAATGCTTTTGCTAAGGTTTCTATTTGGGATTTAAGATTCATTGATTCATGCAAGTAGGCTATGGATCTCTGGATGCAAACAAGTATTTGTTGTCAAAAGTTTTAAAAAAACCTTACGAGTATAAAATATTTGTCTTCTTAAAGAAAATATCATGAACAAATAAAAACTATTCTGTTAATTGTGTCTTCAAAAATAAATGTTTACATGTAGGTGTCTATAGTAAACTTTGCTCATCTTAGGATCACCTAAAAACAAAATTAACTTTCTATAAAAGAGTATGGCAAGAATACCTTGATTGATTGTGGATGCAAAAGATTGATTTCAAATGTATATATGAGGCTTTTCTTATAAGAACAAAATCTGTCATGCCCTCTCCTTACACACGGAGAGAACAAGGCACAGCCTAAATCCAACCACCAAAATTATTTCTAACCTCATAACAAAACCTTTTAAAAGTTAATTTTGACTATAAACTAAGTTAAGCCACCATACATTAATTTTAACAATAACTCAATATGATATAACCTTCTTAATAAAATTTAATAATAATAGTTAGTTAATTAAAATTTATACAATAGAACCCAGCCATTTTAGGGAAATTTTCTCTCTGTGGTTAAATCTCCACCATAACTTGCTAAAAATAACTAAAAACTAGTATTCTTCAAATAAGGTAACACAAGGTTTCCAATCTTTAATATAGACACTTCAATCAAGACACTTAATTTTATATTTTTAAACCTTTATCTCTTTCATTTGGTCTTAGACTTAATATTAGAGTTTAATTCATCATATTCATCTAGATTAATTGATTACCATCAATAAAATGTTTATGGTTAAAAAACTATAAATTAAATAATACATTGGTTCAATAATTTTCCTACACAATTACCGTTTATCTATCTCTTAAAAATTCCTTCTTTGTTATATCCAACTTAAATATAAAATTTTCACTAATAAGATTTTTTTTAAATCTAATTTTAATTGGCCTCTTAAGTTGTTTTAAAAGCATAAATGATGGGTACCTAGTAACATAAGCCCCCACCATGGAACTAATTAAATTTAATTAACTCAATTTAACTTTTCAAACGCAACTCTTTTTTGAAAATGCATGAGATCTCACCATAGGATTAAATCATTTTCCTTCATCAGATCCTAAGACAACTTAGGAAAACCCTAGCCCTTATGAAAGCAATAGAAAAGGGTTTCCTTCATTATTTTGTTCATTTTGGTTGTGCAAGTGGAAGGAGAGGAAGATCAAGCAACAAATCCATGCATTAACAAGGATAGGGTTTGAGTTCAAGATCTTCCATTGAGTGTTGGAAGAATTCAATCTTGCTTATAAAATCCATAGATTTCTTTCTTCTTTCAGTTTTATTATATTCTGAAATCATGTTGATTTATTTACAGCATGTGCCTTTTTGTGTGAAAGCCTCCATGGATATGAACTTAGAAACTTTATCAAAGCTTATGTTGTTTTATTTTATAAACATATCTTTATTTATTTATTTTCATTTTTTATTTTTATTTTTTTGGTTCAAGCTTGATAGCCGAGAGGAAAGCCACGACTACCTCTTACGAAGGTCGCAGCTCCTGTGGGAAGTTGTGGCTCCCAATATAGGTTCGCAGCCCCTACGGGAGCTATGGCTCCCGTACGATGTCGCAACCATGTGGGAACTGCAGCCCTTATAGCAAAACTATTGACTCTTTAAGCACTTATAGAAAAAAACTTCATAAATATCTTGACCTCATAAAAGGAGGAAATATATTTATATTTATTTAAACTCAACTATGGTATTGAAATCATTTTTCCCTCTACTACTCTACAATCCAACAAATTATTTTCATTCATAGATATTATAAAAAGGAAAATAAACAAAAAATATTTTTTTACAATACTACTCTAATCTCCACAATGAAACATTCCAGATTTACATAGACTTTCCAACATTTTACTCATCAACATTGCATTATCTAAATCACAACTAAATAACAAATTATTAACTCAAACCAGCACTGATCTATTTCTTCTAGGCATCACATCATAATTATACAATAAATAACATTACATCAGAATTTCCAAATGCTTTTGTTGTAAACTCTCTACAAGAGGGTACAATTCCTTTGCTCAATGATCAACTTCTTTCTAACAAGCACTATTTATTCAACATTAACATGTTGAAAATAGTATTTCTACAAACCTATAAACATTCAGTATTCTCTTTGATTATGACATTATTTTCATATTCAACTTCCAAAGTAAAAATAGTCATCAACATAGATTATATTACAAACACATTGGTTTGGTACAAACTGACACTTCTTTAAAGAACATATCCAAATCTGAAACAAGATACAACACAATGACAAGCTCCACAAAACTCAACATAATTCTCTTCTCTTTAAACTCCAATCTACAAAATAAAACAAAGGCTAAAGAGGCTGATGGGGAGCTCACCTCCCAACCATAGGAAAGCATTGCTTCCACCCTTAAGCTAGGGGATGAGTCTCAACTCCAGGTTACACCCAAGCCAAATCAAATCACCACAATGTTCAAAATTCTTCTTGATCACATATACAACATTGAACAATCATATAATAAACACATTAATATTTGCATCCACACTATATTCACTTTACGGGTCTAACACATCACACCCGCACAAGGAGAGTATGACTCTCACCCTCAAAATGGTGTTGGGGGAACCTCTCGAGGTAAAATAAAAAATATGTCATTTTCCCTTCTATCTCCCTATCATAAACATATGTATACGTCAAATGAAATTCCACATAATATCATGGTGGTACTCATACCACATAATAAACCCTTGCATACTCATACCCCTTTTAATAGCATAATTTCACATAATATTAAGGTGGTATTCATACCACAAAATAAGCCCATGGGTAATCATGCCCCTTTGCAATAGCATAATTTCACATAATATCACGGTGGTACTCATAGCACAAAATAAGCCCATGGGTACTCATACCCCTTCCCAGGAGTGTCTCACCCTACCCCTTGACAACCCAATGCAACACAAAGCAATTCAATCAAAGTAAATCAAATTCAAGAAGCAACTCTTAGCAAAATTTCAATTACAAAACTCCCAATATTTCTCCAACAACATGCATACAATCACATTATAAATCAAATATGAGCAATAGATCAATATCACATTCAAGCAATAAATTAGAGATCAAATACAAACACTAGATTGAACATCAATACAAGCTATATATTGGAATACATAACTCAACTTAACGAAGGTCTTCCTCAACTTGAACCAGTCATCTCTATTCTCACCTTCCTTTCCTCCCCATCCCAAATTCCTAAAAGAAAAAAAAAATGACCAAAAGAGTCCCCCTTACACTTATCTTTCCCTTATTTTATAACCAAAGAGTATGAATGTGAGAATGGATGAGAGGAGGCCAAGTGGCCACCCCTCATTCCATCCATCCACTCCATATAATAATGCCACTTCTCATTCACCTAGACCATCTACTCACCATCTCTATTACACCTCACCTCTCAACCAATTCTCTCCCACCTCTTGGGAGAAAAGATGTTGAGAGGGGAATTTATCCTATCTAACCACCTTCCAAATTCGTGCATGACTTTTAACTCAATTTTAAAATGGGTTAAACTCATTATTTTAGCAATATAGTACATTAAAAATACCCCCAACCCTATATTATATCCTTAGGGACTTAATTTGTTTTCTTCAAAGGCTTAATGGGTCAAATAAAGGCCTAGAAACACAAATTATAAAGATAAAAAATTTCCACAAGATATCACACGCAAGACCCTAACACTTTTAGAGTTAAAAACCCAAAACAACATTAAACAAATTAGCACAATACCACAATCATACTCAAGCTCACGCCTACAAAATAAAACACAATTATAACACTAACATATTATCAAATCTCCTCCATATGAGAGAGGATCAGCCGCACTGAGGAATCACAATAATGAGTGAGAGCTCAACTCCGATTTCCCATTGGAATGTACTTGCACACTCACAATTGGCATCAATAATGTACCCATGGAAAATATATGAAATGACATTATGAACTTGCAAAATAATAAACATCAATTGCACTACATCTAAGGATTAATAATTATATCACATCACTAATCATCACATCATCTTGACCATAAGGAGTTGCATCATAAAACATCATCATTAGATACTAAACATCATCATCAGAAGTAACTGAATAATATCTTCCACATATCTCTAAAACATCTAGAGTAATCATTATAATGTCATCACCATAATTGAGCAACAAGGTCAAGCATATGGAAATAGATTATAATATTTTATCAATAAATTGACAATCATCTATGATATACAATATAAATGACAACATTAATTTATGACATACTTACATACACTGAACATCATATCACAAAGGTTGTGAATGAAGAAAAGTAGCATATAGACATAAATAGCATCAACCTCAACTCATCTAACTAGAATCTTCAACATCACAATATAGCATAGCTTTAACACAACTACTTCATACTTAAGCATCTTAAGATTCAAGAACTCACGATACAAAACTTGATCAATCTTACAACATCGTATCTATGTAAGCATCATAAGTACACCTTAAAAAATATGAGCACTCAAATAGATCAAAGTAAAGCATGTATGCACAAATGAAATATAGAACTAAATTAACAAGGTCACAATAGTGGTGGCATCAAAAAATCAATAGATAGGATTAGACAAGATCATCACAAGGTTCTTAATCATCTGACATGAGGCAACTAAAGATAAGATTAGATGACAACTAAGACCATCTACAAATATTTCTAGGTCCCTAAGTAAAGTTAAGATATGAACATGTGATAAAAGGGCCTAATTAATATCTAGTTAAATAATGTGTCTCGTTCACACTACAAAAGGGCAAACTGGTTAAGAAATACCCATGTTCAGACTAAGACCCACCCCTCTCCCACCTACCCACCTTAAATATAACTTAAGGACCTACAATGATGCAATGATGCAAACATAATGATGATTATGGGTCTTGACTACTAGGCCATGTTAGGTACCCATTTACAATTCAATCTTTCACAAACAGAGAAAAGGAGAAAACCTAATGGGATAAAACTCCTCTCCAAAAGAGAATTTTTTTTTTTTAAAAACATGCAAGTGACGAAAGAGTGATGAATGAAAGACTAAATGTGACCCCCCTCCCCCCACAAGGATTACATCAATAACAAATATACAATCAATAGTGTCAACTCATCAATCTTCTTTTCATGGCACTTTTGCAATATGCACATTTATCCTCTCCTTCGTAGATGATTCCCCTATGGAAGAGGAAGGGAAAGAGAACTCGAGGGTATTCTATAATGGTGATTCCTTAGCTTGCTCATTTTACTTAGGGTCTTTATCGTTCTACTTCTTACCATTTCTATTTGAAGTTGTTGAATCTTTCGTAATAACAACTTGCAATTTAGAAGACTTCAATGTGCCCATGTGTACCAACTTGGCCTATTCTTTTGTGAGTGAAGTTGAAAATGCATCAAGAGTAGGCATTTTGTGTGTAGTACCTAAAGTATCCATAGTAGCATAAAATATAAAAACAAAAAACAAAAGAATCAAAGACCTAGTTTAGCAAGGACAAAAAGAATCAATTGATCGTCCTCTTTCTCAACTCCACATTGTTTTAGTTGCAATCTACAAGATTTGAGATTGGTGAAGAAGTCACGGTCACAATCTGATGGATTAAAACTAATGAGTTCATTCTCCAATTTGAATTGTCTCATCTTATCATGCTTTTCAAAGAGATCCTCCAATATAGTCCAAAACTCATTTTGTGTTGTGTAAGATGCAACATGAAACCTAAGATCTAAAAAAGTGGACAAAAATAAGGTATCAAGGGTTTCATCTCTTCTATCAAACAATTTCCTTCTTTCTACAACATTTGTGGATTCTAGATCTATGCTTAATGTAATATTTTGCAACTTCAATTTGAGCAATAACACATCCAATTGTAATTTTCATTCATGATAGTTATATGTAGTAAGAGGAATAACTTCTAGCAAAATAATAATAAAATCAAAAAATATAATAGAGAAATGATAATTTACCTCCTCACAATAAAGATAAATAACCCTTTTGTTCAAGAGAAAAATTCACTTCATTTCAAATTTACAAAAAAAATATATGCCAAAGTACTATATTTGGCTTCAAACTGAAATTTTCTATACCTAGTTAAAAATGTGTAAAAATTGCATGTGTAGATTTGTAGAGATCCTAAATACCTTTTTGATACCACAAGAATCATGAAAATCAAATATGTAAACAAGACGTTATGAGCTCGAATGCTAAAAAAAAAAATCTAGATTCAACAAGAAAAAGGATAGCAAACGGGAGGATCCGGAAAAATAACCTACATCGCTATGAAGTATATTGAACAAAATTTTCGATGATATCTTGTTCTTGAAAAATGACCTCTTGGATCAAAAGTTATGCAAATTCGAAAAAACATACCCTATTTGGACATATGGTGGCAAAATTTAATCACCTAGCACTAAGGTTTGGCCATCCATATGACCTCGTTGGATAGTAGCAGTTATAAAAAGAACATTGCCCTTGCTAGTGACATGTGGGCAAAGCGGTCTGGCAAATAGGTGGTGATGACCCCAACATACTACTCATTGGTAGTCATCCTCACAAGCTATATGCAGCAGACCAAACCCTTAGATCTTTGCAATCGGACGCTACCATACACTTACTACCCTAACTCAATTTAATTAAAATAACATTTTTTTTAAAACAAAATCATATGATGTATTCTTTGGCGGATAGAATAAGCGCTCTGCAACTAGGGCACATTTTTCGAGGGTGTCGTTGGTTGCAGACCATCACCGCATGTGAGGGATCCCTAGCTTCGTTGGGTAGCCCTCGAACATTAATTGCAAGCCTTCCACAACTAATGGAGGTGAATAAAGGAGGCCAAACGATGATAAACAGCACAACAATCTTCATGTCGTCAAGAACAAGCGCTAGAGACGGAAGACCTTTAGCCAGGCGGTGGAGGGAAAACGGTTTCTTATCCCTGCTAATGCAAAATTTGAGGTAGTGACACAGCATGAATATGAAGCCCATATCACGCGAGAAGAAGGTGAGGTTTCCCCCTCCAATCGCATCATCATTAAACCCAATGGTTCAATGTTTTCTGCTATTTCCTCTAAGATTTCTAGGCTTAGGGACTCGGCTATTTTTTTGCCGCTTTTGATGTAAATAAAGTACCATCTCGTCAATATATGAACAAATGGTTGCAAGATGTGTGGGTCAATAAGTTAGGGTTTCATTTTTCATTTTGCAAAATGATTCAAAAAGGTCTTTTCTTAAATTTTTTTGATAATAAGGAAAGCCAAAGCAAAATTGTTAATAAACAATACTGGTCTGTGGGGAATTCGACTTTCAAGGCAATACGTTGGGACCCTAAGTCTTGTAACGATGAAATTCGTTCCCTCTCTAGTCCAAAATGGATAACTATAAAAAATATTCCCCCTTTTCTCTAGTTTTGTATAGATAGGATTGTTGAACCCTTGGGCAAAGTTGTAAAAATCGATTCCTCCCCCTCAGTTCTTCCACATCTCGATGCTAGATTACTCATAGCCCTAAATCCGGGTCTTGAATACCTTGCCGAAATTGATATTTGCTTTGATAATAAAACCTTTTGTTGCCCAATTGAGTACATAGGTGGTATAGATGTCTGCCATTATTATAAATTGAGTGGTCACTTTAGAAGTAGATGCCCATTACTGGTTAAGAAAAATATCAGGGCCAAAAATCCCTCCTCCGGTCCTCCACCCTCCGAACCCTCAGCTGCTCCCTTCGAACCTCCTCCGCCTATCTCTTCTCACTCTCATACCCTCACTTTCCCCCATCTGACATCTTCCCCCCACCTTCGGCTATCCCTCACCCTCCCGATCCCCCCCCCCCTTCCTCTTCGGCTCCCTCGATGGTTGTTTATATTCTGAACTACAATAATGTTGTTAAGGATGCCCTATCCGCTGATCAATCCCCCCCCCCCTTTGACCCCTCTGAGCTTGCTGATAACCCCGAATTTCACTCGAGCCCAAGATCCCAGAATGCTCAACAACTTGTGTTGGAAAAATTGAGAAGAGTTGTTGAGGCTAGGAAGGTTCTTGAGTAAGATCTTCATAAGCAGAAATTGGAAATTGAAGCCTCCTCATGGCAAATGCCTGGCCTTGAGGGTTTGGATAGGGGTGCTCCACCTATAGTAGATACCCCTAGCAGTGCCTTTGGACAAGGCCTTGAATTGGCTGCATTTAGGGGACCTGTTGAAGAAATTAAAATTGATGAGATTGATCCTTCTACCCTGGATTTGAAGGATTGTCGATACAATCCTACTATGGGTGAGGTCTTGGTAGATCCTCTAGGCGCATCCAATGGGTTAGAGGCCTTTGTGCGAGACCCTCGTAGTAGTACCTATTGTACTTCTAGCACCCCTATTGATGCCCTAAATGTAGAGTAGACTGTGACACAAGGAAATGGGATCAACATGCATTCCCTTACTTCTGGGTGCACCAATTTTGAGCAAGGCTCGGTATGAACATCAGAGGGTTTCACTATGGTCAAATACAGGAAATCAAGAACGAAGAGATCCCCCAAAAATAGCAAAGATAGCTCCTCTAGGAAGGAATCCCTTGGCCCCGAATAGATATCTGAGGCAAGGAAAAAGAGAGGTAGACCCCTCTATTGCATTTGATGCTAGCAATATCACAAATAAAGAGGAATGGCCTAAATGTTTTGAGGGATTTTTAAATCCCAAATGGACACCACCCAATAAAGTTACCCATGCTAAAAACAATCTCTTGGAATATCAGGGGCCTTGAGGCTCCTGATAGGAAATATATCATCAAGAGATTCCTTAATGGACATACAGACATGGATTGTCTCCTTCTTCAAAAGCTAAAGTCTGTTGGCTTCACTTTGCAAATCGACCTCAAGTGTATTTGGAGAGAGACTACATCTTTTTTTACTAACCATTCCAAGGGTAAAGGTGGTACAGCCATACTACTTAGTCCTAGATGGGCTAACAAAGTGATTAAATGGGGACAATCCCCCCGTGCTAGGGCTATATGGGTTTCTATTCAGCTGGATGACCAAAAGTTTGGAATATGTTCTGTATAAGCCCCTAATGATTATAGAGAGAGGGGGGAGCTTTGGAACTGGCTAGCAGGTTTGGAGGACATCCCTTGGATTGTAGGGGGTGATTTCAATATGATTGAACATGCAAATGACAAAAAAGGAGGCAACAAGTTTGAATGGAAGGGTATGGAAAGGTTGCAGTGGGACAAAATGATTAATAAACTATGTCTTTTTAACCCTATTGCTGGAAGGAAATACCATCTGAACATTGTGTGGTATACTTGGTGTAATTACCAACAACTGAATAAGAGAATCTATTGCAGGTTGGACAGATTTTACTTCAATAAAAATCATTTTGACATTGGCAAAGGAACTCATGGGGATCAATACTTTGTCTCCCCATACACATTGTCAGACCATCACCCCATACTAATGGGTATTGATCTCTCCTCCTCTGGTCACCCCCCCTCTACAAGACTTGCTTCCTTCATTTTAAACACTAGGATCTTGGAGGATGAGGATCTCTGCTATGCCCTAGCCTTCATCAGATTGTTTAACATGAAAGGGCAGCACCAACTTTCTAATATTGACAAATGGAATCTGAACATTAAAAGTTGGACCACCCTCTGCCAAACAGTAGGGAAAAAGAAAGCCAAGGATGCCAGGAGGGTAGAGAGGCTACTACAGGAAGATCTATGTAATGCAGAGATGAATCTCCAGGACTCACCTAATGATGAAAGCCTTACTAACACCTTGGTGTCAACCAAGAACCAGCTTAGGAAAATTCCGAATGAGAAGGTTAGAGGGTTGAAAACCAGGTCCAAATTGAATTGGTTGGATTCGGGGGACAAGGGCTCAAAAATTTTCTTCCAAATGCTTAAGGTCAAAGAGGCAAAAGAGAGCATCAATGCTATTTGGGAAAACAATTCCCACATTACTGACACAGAGGAGATCCTCAAGTGCTTCACTTAGTTCTACCAAAACTTATTCACTACAGCAGATGTAAATGATGTACATAGGGCTATCAGGGTGCTCATTAAGGATTTGATCCCACCTAGGCTTAATGAGGAGGACATTGATATTGTAGGGAGTCCCATCTCAAAAGAGGAAATTGGAAAGGCCATCTCCTTAATGGGCAATGACAGATCCCTTGGACTGGATGGCTTTCTGGTGGAATTTAACAAGAAGAATATCAAGTGGATTGTTGGTGACCTACATAGCCTATATCTGGAAGATATTAATCAAGGAACTTTGGGCAAAGAAATCATCCAAGGGGTGATCAAGCTCATAATTAAGGAGGGGGACAAGACATTGCTAAAGAACTGGAAGCCTATCACATTGTTAAATGTCTCCTATAAGACCTTGGCCAAAGTGGTGGCTAATAGGTTGGTTAAAATCCTTCCAAAGATAATCAGTCCTACCCAAACTGGCTTTGTTAAAGGCCGATATATCCTTGAAAATTTGATCACCTGTTGGGAATCACTCAAGTGGGCTAAGGAATCAGAGAAAAACGGGGCCATGTTGTTGATTTATTTTTAAAAAAGGCATATGATAGGATAGAGTGGAGCTTCATAATTCAGATGTTGGTGAGCCTGGGGTTCCCGGAGACGTTCTGTAGGATGGTTCAAACTTTATTCTGTGAGGCCAATGTTATTGTTGATGTAAATGGAATCAGATCCGATAATATTGTTCTATCCAGGTCAATAAGACAGGGTTGCCCACTTGCCCCGGCCTTATTTGTGTTGGTTGTTGATGCTATGTACTATATTCTTAAGGATCTCAATATGACCCCTAGGGTCAAAGGCATCTCTATCCCTAATAGAGGAAATTATCAATGTTCAGTTTGTTGATGATACAGCTATCCTACTTGTCTTGGAAGAGAACCTATCCTCTCTTCTGCACAACATTGAAATCTTTTGCAAGGCTTCAAGTAGCAAAATTGCTCTCCATAAATCAACCTTGCTAGGATGGACTGATTCCCCCCTTAACTGGCTTTCTAAATTTGACCTGAAATGGGGAGGACTGAACCTAATCACTAGATATCTGGGTATCCCTTTCTCTGTCTCCCCGAATCTGGAAGAAATGTGGGAGTGGTTCAGGAATAAGGTGGATAAAAAACTGAATAAATGGAACAAAAACTACCTCTCCCTGCCACGTCGGTTTTAGGTCTGTCAAAAAATCTTGTCTTCATACAACATCTATTGCTCCTCAACCTGGCTATTCAGTAATTACCAGTTCAATTATCTTCAAAAACAAATCAAGAAATTCCTATGGTCGGATGGGAAGGGGAACAGGAAACAACATGTTGTAAAATGGGATTGGTGTGTTAGATCTAAGATGTGGGGGGGCATGGACCTCAAATACCTCAAAATTTAGGGCATTGCCTTGGCTGCCAAGTGGATTTGTAAAGCCCTTGATGGCAATGAACCTTGAAAAATTTTGATCAAACACAATATACAGTGCTCTCTCCCTAAAAAGGCAAAGAAATGGAGGAACTTGCCCATATGGGACTTGATTGCTAGCAATTTTGAGATCTCTCTTGCTGGCTCAGAGGTCTTTAAGTGCATATGGAGGGCTTGGAACCATGTCAAACAATTTATCAGTAATAGTGGTATTGTTGATAATAAGGGTACTCTCAACTTGGGCAAATCTATATGGTAGAATATTCTGCATAATGGGAAGCAACTGGCTTGCCTTCAAGGGTGTTTTGCCTTGAAATGGCACAAATTGGGCCTTGTTACTTTTGAAAACATCTTGAAAGACGGTTCTCTGATTTCTTGGGATGCTCTTAGTTCGGCTTTCAACCTCCCCATCTCCCAAGCCAGAACCTACAATGTCCTCAAGACTGCACTGGACCCCATCCTCTCCTCATCTTCCCCTCCGCTGCTCTCCCCTATTTCTTCCCTTTGTTGGGTTGACGACTCTCCCCTCCCTCTAATGAAAGCCAAACTTGTCTACTCTTCCCTTGTTGATTCGAAGATATCCTAACTCATCTCAATAATGTTTGGAACCTTGCCTGGGATTCTAAAAAGTGGCATTCTGCTCTCATGAGATTCTAGTCTGCTCCGCCTGAACCAAAAAAGAAGTTATTTGCCTGGAAACTTCTGCTTCACAAGCTCCCTCTTAAAGACAATAATGGCAACCCCCTATTGTGTAAATTGTGTCATCTCCCTGAATCTATCCTACATATCTTTTTTTAGTGTCATTTCGCCAAAGAGGTGTGGAAATTGTTTGGTCTTTCAATTGATACTAAATGTCTTACTATTGATGAGGCGGTCCTTGGTTATATTAAAGGTGGCAAGAAATGTGCTAATCTCTTTTGGTCTATTCTCTCCTTGGAAATTCTTTGGATCATTTGGAAATCTAGGAGTGAAGATGTGTTTATTGGCAAGGGTAGATACCTCACTGAGTCTCTTAGGAGACTCATTCTTTACCTTGTTGCTATGTAGGTCACAGTGGTTCTCCGCATTGATGAGGGCAAATTTGACAGATGGTTGAACGATGGTGCAACATATGTCTTCATCGAGGAGTTGTCTCATGGGTTTACCTAGGACCGAATGGGAAGTAATAAGACAAACTTTGAGCAGGCATTAATGAAATTTATGAAGGAGATGGAGGCAAGACAGCAGAGAGAGAACTTCACTCAGATGGAACTGGAAGGATTGCCTACCCACCCTTTTAGAGACCAGTTCATCGAGGGACATGTGCAGGTGTGGTGCGAGGGCGAATTGGGATGGACTGCATGGCTCCCCCCTTTGGGAGATAATATTGATCTCGACTCCTCCTTCCTTTTAGCTAGTTCATAACCTGTTCCTTTTATGATATATTGCTAATATGGGACCTCCAATGCTGTATTTTTGTAAATTTTGGGATATATTATGTATTATTTCCTATGCTTCATTCGTAATTTGTATGTAATGGACATATGATATGGGTTGTGGGTTTTCCAACTATGGTTTTTTGATACTGTGAGTCCTATCTGATAGATGGTTGTGTGTTTTCTAGCCAGGACTT
The DNA here is from genome assembly GCF_030272615.1 of Cryptomeria japonica. Classification (NCBI taxonomy): domain Eukaryota; kingdom Viridiplantae; phylum Streptophyta; class Pinopsida; order Cupressales; family Cupressaceae; genus Cryptomeria; species Cryptomeria japonica. Next base: position 769,443,391 of record NC_081411.1, on the reverse strand, counting down.
TTGAATATTGTAATTTTGTTCTATGATACTTAATACAAAAAAAAAATCATATCACAATTGAGATGAGTTGATATTGATTTGAGTGTTGGAATACATTCATGCAAACAATTTGATAGGTGTTGCAGATGAATATTGTGTAAAATAAAAGAATATACTAGTTGGATATTCTACCCAACACCCAACCTGATAACATTGTAGGTTGTACAATGAAAACAATACGGTATGGATCCATACACTATAATAGATTTTTTCAGGGTAGACTCTACAAGCCTTGCAAAAATTGAACAAATAAATTTGTCACCCAACTATCAACTATTTTATATAATAATAAGTGTTTTGGGGCCTTCGTAGACTCAATGGTGAAATCATTTTGCCCAAAATGCATCGAACAAATACTCATGCCTAAATCACCCTCAAGTTTGAGGAGTTTGCACATCTAGAGCTCTAATACCATGTAAGAGTTGATATTGAACACCACTCACCCCAATATCACCTACAAAACAAAATTAACTTTTAATTGGTATAGCAAGAATGGTGCTTAATTATGAATGCAAAAGATTGATTTCAAATGTTCATATGAGGCCTTCTGTATAAAGGCAAGGGTGATAGGCAAGATTAAACAAGATCACGACTAGTGTCGTAATCCTAACATGAGACAACTAAAGATAAGAATAGATTACATGACAACTAAGTCCTAAAACAATTCCTAGATCCCTTAGTAAACTTAACATGTAAACATGTGCAAAAAAGGCCTAACTAATGTCTAGTTAGATAAAGCACCTTGTTCACACTACAAAGAGGGAAACTGGTTTAAAAATACTATTAAAAAAATAACCAAACCATCATGAGCGATTGTATTAATGGTCAAACTTCCAAGCAATGCTAGGGAAACATCATTAGTATGTATAAATGAGAAAAAGAACAACCACCAAAAAAATGTCATTAAAAGCCTATCACAAATATGGTATTCTAATTAGTAACAAGCCACAAATGAAAAATACCAATGTATCAACTCCACACAAGTATGTTCACTCAGTTGAACAACTATATTGATAATTTTCTTAAAAATGGCCCCAACAAATTTCGACTCATGTTCCATGCTTTTTGTTAATAGTCTGAACTAAATGAAAACTAACCTCCCAAAACTTGAATTTTAATATTCAAAAAGAAGCTTTCTTTTTTACAGATGTTATATGAAGTAGCCTTAACACTCTAATCATGTATAGACATATTCACACTAGTGTTACAAGACTTGGAATTGATCTATACTTGGCAAGCTCTTTTGACTCAGACTCGGACTCGATGCCCAAACACAACAAGGACTTGACAAATCAAAGACCCAAAAAAATAATAGATTTTTAAGGATTTAAAACTTGTTTCATGCACCCTTTAATAAATAAACCTTAAAGACAATAATCTCATCAAATAGAATCTACTTTGAATACATACTCAAGAATGCATTCATCACATAAGTATAAAAAAAAAAATTAGTTGAAGGAAATAACCCATTAGATATATAAATAGTGTTAAATGTTTACAAAACTTGTGGAATATAAAATCCATGGTATCAAAAGTTCCAAACAAATATCAAAGGAATAAGAAGATTGATGTGGGTCTAGAACCAAAGATTGGACACCCATCACAAAGACTCACTAGACATAAGGAAGTGGTAAGGTAAATCGCCAATGGAAGGCGGAGAACCCTTGACTTGTCAATGAGAATTAAAAAAATGAAATTCCTTTCATGGAATTCGAGGGGCTTAAACAACTCCCAAAAATAGTTTGCCCTCAAAGACTACATTTTAGAAAAAAGAATTGATATTTTGTTACTTCAAGAAGTTAAGATGACAGATTTCTCTTTCAGTAATATTGCAGGAAACATTTGGTCGGGCTCTTCTTTTTTTATAAGCAATGCTAACGGAGCCTCTGGACGAGCTGTCATTATGTGGGATCCTATGAAATTGGAAGGCTCTCTTTTTTCTTCGTTGGTCAGTTCTTTAACCGTCAGGTTTGCCTCTCAAGTTAGCTCTTGGTGTCTTGTTAAAGTGTATGCCCCCAACACCCAAATAGGACATCCAGTGCTTTGGGATGAGATCTCCTCCTTGATCCAACATGACCAAGATTCTCAGTGGATTGTGGTGGGTAACTTTAATTCCCCTCTTTTTCCTTCAGAGAAAAGGGGAGGTCTGATTGATTATTTTGATAGTATGGCAGATTTGGCGAACTTCATTAGTAGGAATGGCATAATTAATATTGACTTGATGGGCCAGTTGTTCACTTGGTCTAATCATAGGAAGGGGGAGCACCTCATACAAGTTTGGTTGGACAAGTTTTTGGTCTCAGCTAATTGGGACATTGCATATAATGTCACTCATTATGCTCTCCCCAAAACAGTGTCGGATCATAACCCCATTCTTCTAGAATGGACTGATAGACCTATCAATGGATGCATCTCATTCCGCTACGAAATTATGTGGACTATGCATCCGAATTCAAAGATTGTATCCAGAGTTGGTGGAGTACCTTGATTCAAGGAACCCCTATGTATAGAATTGTTTCAAAACTTGATTTGATAAGGAAGGACGTGAAAGGTTGGAATAAGTTCACATTTGGAAATATATTTGCTAAGAAAAAAGAAATTAATTCCAAATTGGTTGCTATTGAGGAAAGGATGGTGCATGGGGATTCCTTAGAGTATACTCATAGGGTGAAGGAAATTTTAAGAGAGAAGTGGAAGGAAAATCTGAAACAAGAGAAAATTTATTGGAAACAAAAGTCTAGGGTGCAATGGTTGAGAGAGGGTGATAGAAACTCAGCCTTCTTCCATAAGTTAGCCAGTAAACGCAGGAGAAGGAATGTGATCTTATGTCTTAGAGATGACTCAAATCAAGAAATTAAGGATGACAATTGGGAATTATGGCCTCAAATTATTTTTTTAACACTTTTAGAGAAGAAAAAGGAGTTAAGAATTCGCTATTGAGGACTAGTTACTTCAGTGCCTTCCTAATGCTTTGCATGATGTTGATAATGCGTTGATGCTAGCCCCAGTTACTGATGATGGGGTTAGGAATGCAGTTTTTTCTATGGGGGTTATAAAGCGACCCGAAGGCTTCCCTCTTGCTTTTTTTCAGGAGTTTTGTGACATTATGGGATTTGATGTGACCATGGCAACTAAGGATTTCATCAATACTAGTAAACTACTAAGAAGACTAAGCAATTCTTATATTGCTTTGATTCCCAAAACTCAAGAGCCCCTAAGACTTACAAACTTTAGACCTATTAGTTCATGCAATGCTGTCTATAAATTTTTGTCTAAGATTTTGGTGAATAGGATTAAAACTTCTTGGATGGTTTCATCAACTGTGACCAAAAGGGGTTCATTCCTGGAAGATAAATTCTTGATGTTGTGGTTACCACTAATGAAGTTATTCATTCTATGGACAAATGTTGCCAGCCAGGGATGGTTCTCAAGCTTGATATCGCTAAGGCATATGGCAAAATAAATTGGGACTTTTTGTTCAAATTCCTTATAGGAAACTTGGTTTTGGAGATAGATTGATTAGCATAATTAGAGAGTGTATTACCAGAGTGGGGTATTTAGTGTTAGTTAATGGTGTCCCTAGAGGATCTTTTGGAGCAGCTACAGGTATTAGACAAAGTGATTCCATGTCCCCTTATCTATTCATTATTCTGGTTGAGGTGCTTGGAAGAAACTTTTTAAATCTCATCAACAGGGGAAAATTGCAAGGGGTTAAGTCTACTTCCTCCTTACCACCGGTCATTTTGTAGCAGTTTGTGGATGATGCCATCTTGTTTTGTGTGACTTCGGTGGTGGAAGCACGGAAATGGAAAGACTTCCTTAATCAATATGTGAAAGCTTTAGGACAAGTAAACTATGATAAAAGCAGTTTTTACTTCTTTAATACTGCAAAGAAACTGCAATACATGATCAGATCTATCCTAGGTTGCCAGGGTGTTGCTCTCCCTAGGGTCTATTTGGGGTTGCCTCTCACGGTTAAGGAAATTTCTAGCACCTTTTGGAACACAATTTTAAAAATAATTCAAAGGAAGTGGGCCGGTTGGAAGGGAGAACTTCTAAGTAGTGCATGAAAACTTCAGCTTTTGGCTGCCTCTCTACAAGGTAACCTTGTTTATTTCCTTTCCCAGTTCAAGATTTCAAGCTCCATGACAAAGAAATTAGAAAGAATTCAGAAGACTTTCTTATGGGCTTGTATGGAGGAGAAGAAGAGAATGGCTCTTGTTAGTTGGGATAAGGTTTGTTGCCCTAAAAACCTAGGAGGCTTGGGAATTAGAAAAATTTCCTTGCTCGATAAGGCCCTCATGGCGAAGGTTAGATGGAAGTTGGCCCTCCATAAGGCTGATTGGTGCAATATAGTAAGTGCTAGTATTTAAACCATAAGAAGTTCTACAGGTTTTGCCAACTCAAAGATTCCCAAGTGGTTCTAAGATCTAGACCAATGTTCTCAAATGCAAGAATATTATTCAAACTAGCTTGATGTGGCAAATAGGAATGGGGGCAACATCCGCTTTGGGAAGATACTTGGTTGGGGGATAAACCTCTAGCTTTGCACCAATCCTTCAAAAATATTTACGAGTGTGCTAAGGTATTCTTTGGATAGTGGGTTGAGTAGGCTTGGGATGATGTGCACTCTTCAATGTGTATGGAATGGTCATGAGGAAAATAGCAATTTCCTTTCATTGATGTGGCAAGGGGTGGACCATGGGTGTCATGTGAGCATTTTGGTTGGCCACGTTATGATGCATTAGCATCATTCCAGTGAGATGCATGGAAGCCTAGGTAATAATGATCATTTAATCCCTAGAAGAAAGGCTACGAAAACCAACCTCACCATCCCATCACATTGTGCATTGTGTCATCAACACGAGTGGTGGGTTAAGGGAGGATGGAAGCGCAATCATGACCTTGTTGGTTCGTACATTTTTGGCCTTTTCATTTATTGTTGGTTTATTGTGATAACTTGTAGTACAAAAAATTCAAATTTTTTTGGTTTTCTAGAGAAACCTTTCTACTATTCCTACGGTTGCTACCAAAATGGGTGGGGATCGCGTGTGATATAAGCTAGATAAATTGGATGAATTTAGGAGCAATGACACTATGTGGCATATATGCAAGGAGAGCAGGGTTGATGAGTACCTCAAACATTTGAATGGGTTTGATGAGGAGTTGTCTATGCAATTCGCTACCTCCTAGAACAGTAGAAGGGTCGTGATGGGTGGAATCTCCTTTGAAGTTAGTGAAGAGGTGATTGCACAGGCCACTAGCCTTTTTATGGAAGGCAGAAAGTGGAAGAAAACCAATCATGTGGCGAACAGTGAGAGCCTCAACATTTTTTTAGAGGGAAAGAAGCCCTGGTTAAATTACAGGGTGGTTATGCTAGAGAGGAGTTGCCTAACCCATGGAAAAAGGTATGCTTGATGATAATGAATATTTTACTTTGGAAGGTCATTTCAAAGTTTATTTTTGGAAGGTCATTTCAAAGTTTATTTTTTCTATCATATGCGCTTCTAAACCATGACCTTATGTCTTTCCCATTCTACCTGTTACATTCCCTAGAGCATTATGTTAAGGAAGTTGTTAATCCCTCCAAAAATCAGGGCAAAAAAACAGTACCCTTACACTAGGTTCTTATTTATTGGCCCTATTCCTTCCATTTGGCTCTATGTCGGCCTAGAAACATTATGGTGCCAGAAACCCCAATTTCAAGTCCCCCCTATTGCTACCATAACTAACACTCATGGATCATTTGTCACCCTGGGTCCACAATTATTGTTTCTCCTAAAAACCTCTCAGGCTTAGTGGTTATAACTAATCTTTGACCATCAAAGGATCAAAAGCCTTTGACTAGCAAGAGGAAAGGCAAAAGTACTAGCTATCGCAAAAGGATTACCATTCTGAAAGAGTCGAGAAACGAGGACAATGAGATGAGGGAGAGTAACAATAAGAATGAGGGTAGATGAAGGTCTAATAGGCTTTCTCACGTAGTATTGGTAGAGGAAAAAAATTGAAACTTGTTAATTATGACTTGGAGGAGAATGAGAAAGAACAGGGGAAGGGAAATGAGGAGAAAGAGGTAAATGTGGAAGGTGGCGAGGGTGATTTGGATGATAACCCTATGAAATCAGTTAATAATAGCTCCACGCATACTTCTGATGGTATGTGGGTTGAGCGTGTGAACCCAATTGGTGAAGTCAAAATGGAAGAGGAAATTAAGGTGACTGTTGCTAGTGATAGTTGCATAGGTTGTCAAATTGCAAACAAGGAGCTAAAGACAATGGGAACTGAACTGTGGATGTTGAAGGCTAGGATTCTCGACCTTCAAAAGAAGATGAGTAGCATCTCCAAGTTCGGTCTTCGGGTGATGCATAGTTCTATAACCTTTGTTTGTCTTATGCAAGAAAAGGTTATGTGTGAAGCGATTGAGGAGGAAGGCATTCACAAGGAACTCTTCAAGTTCCTACTGAAAGATTGGAACAATGTCCTACAACAATCAAGTTGTGGTGTTAAGCAATCTAATCATGTGTAGAGTCGTAGGGTTTACTTTTAGTTTACTGCTTTTTGTTGCTTATGTCTTACGATGCTTGGCTCCTTTGGTGAACAATCTGGTTAGCTATAGTATGTTTTTTGTTAGTTGTTTTGTTGATGGACTTTGGTTTATTCCTTTCGATTAGTGGTTTATGACTACTTGCAATCGGTTGTTTAACTAGTTGTTTTTGGTATTTTTGTTGTGGATGTGTTGAAGTTTAGTTCTTGATGTTGATTAGTTGTGGATGTAATAGGGATAGCACCCTCATTTTGCTACTTTTTAATATAAAAAACAAACGCTAGAAGTCTACTGCTCATAGGAGCTTATATCACTTGGCACCCCAACCCTCCTATATGTGTCTAAGAAAAATCTTAGATGATGATGCAACCATGATATTTGTTTGTCTTAGTCTCAATCCCAGTGACATCCACACCACCATCCAATGGGTCTCCTCATTCTATGCCCTCCTCTACCATGGATACTGCCTCTGACTCTCAATCCACCTGATCAAGCCATGTCAAGTCATCATTGTTGAAGATAGGATCATCAACCTCAGTGATCCACTCTGACTGTGGATCAACCTCCCCTAAAGTGATAGGAGACAAGTCAGTATCCAAGATGTGTTTGTGACATAGGCGAAGGTTGTAATGAACATATAGATGATCATTTAAGATTTGCACTAAAAATCTATTGCACTTTTTGGAGCATGTATGTGCTCACATCCTGAAACACTACATAGTTGGCTCAAGATGTAATGCCCTACAAGGAAACCCCGAAGGGATAAAGCTAAAACACACGAATGGAGTACAAATAATTTTTTTTTTTAATTAAACATAACATAATGATACAATGAGTTATCAAAAGCTCAGATAACACAGCGGAAGACTAAACAATACCTAAGGAGTGTCCCAATGTGATTACTTAATCTAACATCTAACTCAACTTGCGATATTTGATCCAATTAAGCAGGTTAACTTAATTTCATGTTGTTACTTTAAACAAGGATATAATTTGTTCAGTAAATTAAAATTATAGATAATAGGATGCGTTCATGCATTATGGTTGAAGATGTAGCTAACATGAAGAAATTCACCCATTAAAGTTAAAACATAGATAACATGTGGATGTTCATCCATTAAAGTTAAAAGATAGATAACTTAATGAGTTTATCCATTATGATTTAACCAACCCTTACATTCAAACTTTCATTAAAACTTAAGTCATGCATCTAGTTTTCTAACACACTCTAATTTCATTATAAACTAATGAGTTATTTCCATGCATACTTAATTTCATTATCAATAACTGAATATATTCCATTATTCTAATCTAGATTCTTTCATGATCCAATTTTTGCATTTAATATGATGACTAGACACATGCATTTAAAATTAATTTCATCTAATCCACTTGATACATTCTAACATAATGTCATCCATATATGTTAAAAACTAAAAAGGAACATAAGAACATAAAAAGCACATAGCACCAAATTGATATCGGAGTTCACCCCTAGAGGGCTACATCTCTGGGTCTGCTAAACTGCAAGACCCTTCTGATCATTAAATAAGTTAAGAATACATAAGGTTCGCATCATTTACAATCTTGTCATCAAGGCGAACATAACCAATATACAACGACCACATCGGTCAAATAAATACATAAATGATCCCTGAATAGGAAAGGATCCAACTGAACATAATAGAAGCAAATACAAAGGTCCACTGGAGCATCCGCAAAACTAAGTCATCGCAACCCAAGATCTAGCATGACATCAGGTTCTCACAAGGACATAAGCAACATGATGACTCCACAAAAGTGCTCCGATCAAGACAACACAACCACACACTAGCGAACATAGGGGACAAGTGTCATCACACAACCTGGTATGGTTACCATGGCAGGTTTTCATAGGTTCCGGCCCCATCCATTCGATTACCCTAACAATCTATTCTAAACCTCCGGCCCATACAAGCCTCATGTGGACCCACACATTCTTTCATGAAGACAAGGATGATGGTTTGCCATTTCAAGCCTTCTCACAGCATGTTGAGTCTGTGTTAGCACTCGTCCCATGTGTGAGGCACAATTATCTTACTTAGTGATTCATTAACTAACTCTCTAATATTCTATTAAGTTATCACTTATTAGACACACTTCCGATGGGTTACCCAACAACCACTTTAGGCGCAGCCCCCAACTGAAAGCCACTTTCCCATATGACACTAGATCATACTCAACAAACTCCTAAACCTAGACATACACAAGGTCAAGTAACCAGAGTTCATAATGGAGGAAACAACCATTTAGTCAAACACAACTTCATATGAGGTGCACTAACTGACAATACTCTATCTAGAGACCTGACCAACTATGGTCAACCACAAATCATCGTTCAACGCCCGCATACTGAACATGACCAATTATAACACCATCACAAGACAACAGTCAAACTCGAGATTGGGGACATAAACAGGTATCCCAAATCAACCAAACGACAGGGTCCAATCAAACAAATCAAGGTCTTGCCATTACTTAAGCAAAAACGAATACATAAATTTAAACTTGCATAGGCAATAACCGATAGAGACAATCTTTTTCCATATTGATTTAAACATTAAAAGTCAATCAAGTTTTATAATGATCTAAATTTGATTGCACTTATCTACCTCATCTAGGTACAGGTCGTTCTTGGTTTTTTAACTCACTAAGTTCATTTGTATCAAAACATAACATAAATACATCATTACGAGTTTTCAAACCAAGTTCACATGAATATAATTAAATAAACATTAATCGTCTAAATATGATATTTAATCTTCAAATAAAACACCATTGTCCTACTGGTTCGAAAATAATTTCTCCAATTTCATCTTTCTCATAACCAAATTACACTTTTCCGATTAAGGATACATACATTCAAGGGAACAAAAAAAATAGGCAAGCATTCCCAAATCCACAAATTACTTCCTTACGCACATATAGAAAAATACCAAAATTAACTATTAATTAATATATATTTATTAATCTGCGATTAATAAATATAAAAAATTAATAATTAATAACAAAATTAACAAATCAAGTATTTAATTAGAAAAATATGCATTAATAATAAAATAGAATTTGAATATTAATTAATGTATATTTTCCATTATACAAATAATTAATAACAAATTAATCATAATTTATTACTTAATGACCAAATTATTCATAATTAAAACTTTACTAAAATTAACATTTATTATAATATTAAATTGTTATATATATATATTTTGCCATAAAAAATATATATATAAAAAATTACAATTTTCCAAAACATAAAAAGGGAGCAGGCGGTACCCACGTGGGCCACCTTGGTAGCTCGCGCTACCATTGGTAGTAGTTCGCTACCATTGGTAGCATGCTACCTCTCGCGTGGTGGGGGGTTTTTCCCTGCCACGTGGGTTGCTATTTATTTATTTTTTTATTATTATTATTATTTTTATTTATTTATTGTTAAAAAGATGAATACATAGCAAAAACACAGTCTCACAGAGACTTAAAATAATTTTTCCAGAAAACTTTGGATTTTCTAAAATTTACATTATCAGAATACCTAGATTCAGGAAAGGGAAAAATTCCTTTAAAACAAACACCATTGGCAAAATAAGATTGATTAACATCCATCTAAACAACAGATATGCCAAACTCCAACTAAATTTTCCAATTTAAAACTTATTTATGAGAAGATTCAATGGAGTTTTAAACAAAATTTCATCCTGAACAGCCAAACCCCAATATTTGGTTTTAATTTTTGAAAACCAATTTATACAAGCAAAAATGACATCTGGAGGTTTGGAAAGGAAGCAATGAGGGTTTGAGTTTGTGATTTCATTACAACTCTTCCATTTTTCACACAAAATAAGGAATTATCTACAAACACAACCAGATTTTTACAAAACAAAACCAAAACAATTTCTTTAAAACAAAGAAGCCAATGAAATAAACCAGAGGCCTACTTGGTTCAACAATCCTGGCAAGATTGAAGGAGAGTCAGCCCAACCTGCAAGCTCCAAAAATCCTTTCTTTTGCAAAAATCCCCAAAATTCCATTCTCAAAAAAAAAAAAAATTCCCCAAAATATTTTCCAAAAATAATCCTCCCAAAAATATTTTCAAACCCTAGATTAAATGCCAAGTTTTTTGACCAAAAATCTTCTTTTTAAAATAAAAATATTTTTACACAATTTATTTCTAATTTCGAAAAATCAAAATGCCTCTTCCTCATTTAATTTATAATTTTCCAAATTAACACAACTTAACATTTAAATTTCAAAAATATTATGAGGGCAATATATTTTTTTATTTAAAATAGAATCCCCAAATTAATCTTTAAATAATTAAAATCAACCTTTCTATTTTTTTTAAAGGCAAAGAAATTAAATTAATTTTATTTCAAATTAATTTAAATCTTTCCTTTCCAAAAGCATAACTAAATAAATTAATCCATTAAAATTTACCATTTAATTTAAACTAGCTACCAATTTGAATTGAGCAATTCTAAATAATGATTAATCGCATAAAGGGAACCTATTTAATTTAGTCCCTTAATTTTTAATGCATAAACACAACTTAATCAAATAAAATAAAAAAGATTAATTACTCAATTTAACCACACACAAAACACGCAATCCAAGAAAACCAACCAAATAGACAACCTACATAACCAACTAAAGAAATACTGACAGACGACTGACGATGCTCTCTTGAGCACGACTAGGGTCAAATGAGGGTCTCCCAACCACCTAATCCAATTTATAAGGGTTAATGAGAAGCACTCAAACCTGTGAACACAGATGGAGTCGAACCTCGCACCCATGCGATACTGTACCTGCAGTCTCCTGCAACCATGAATCACACACACACACACACACACACACACACACACACACACACACACACACACATATATATATATATATATAAGAGTGTTAGCCCAAGATTAATAGCACAATTCGAGAGAATAATAAACTTACATACGAATTGATGTGACAACCACATTAATAGGTACATTAATTAAAACATCTGACTATAACATGATTACATGATAACTAACCAAGGTCAAACCGAGATTAGAATCTGATTAGGGCAGAGGTACTACACAAGACATGAACTGCAATCCTCTATAGATTTGGCACCTTAGAACCAAACATATTCCATCATGCATCTAAAATGAGAAAAAATAAAAATCAATTATATTCTTTTAACTTTGAGTTTATTAATGTAATATGGTAAAAAGGTAGAAAAGTTTAATTTTTTATTACAAATAATGTCTTTAATAGATTTTTACATGATAGAATTTCCAACTAATTTTTTGTGTGTCTCATGCAAAGAGGTCTCCTTGTGCAAGCCTGAAGATATCTATCTCACAGACTATGTGTGCTCTAATTGATCAATTAGGTGACATTCGCTATGCAACTGTGTAGAATGGCCTCAACACCTCCACATCAACCTAGAAATCTTAGCAAAATTGGAATGTCGGATTAAAGTAGTAGACAGTTGCATGTAAAAGCCTATGAAGTTGAAGGTGGCATCATCAATCAATAATCTCCCACATGGAATGGTACTTACCCTCAACCCCTAAATAAATAGATCTGGTAGCCTCTTTCGCCCTATCCATTCCCTAACAGATCTAATAGCCTCCTTCGCCCGATCCATTCCCTCATAAATGTAGCCCATTGTAAACTTCTCACCATCATCAACTCATTGGAGAGCAACTAAAGGCTCTATGAGTTGCAATCATTATGAAATATTAAGTTTTAATAATGAACATAAATAAGTATTAAAGAAAAAGCAAATGAAATGGAAATAAGAACAAAAATATAATGGGAAGTTACTTGTACAATCTCTTTGGCCAATTGCCAGAAACTATGCTCATTGAAAACCCAATCAACCACATCAACCCCTGCATTGGCTTTGCATGTGATGATGTAAACCACTCACTTACAAACATGTGTCTCAAAGCGGCCTTGGATTAAAACAAGGATTGCAACATGATAAAATTGGTTGCAACGTGAGTAGCTCCTAAACAAGCCAACTCTTTCTTACTTGTGAATTTCCTCATAAGAATGAGGACCCAAGTGTGTGTGTGTGTGTGTGTGTGTGTGTGTGTGTGCGCGCGCACGTGTGTGTTTCATGCTCTATACAGTTTTGATATAGGAAAGTTTGTCAAAATCCTTCAAAATGAGGTCAAGGCAATGAGTAGCACGACGACTCCAAAACAAGGAGGGGTGCCTATCCATAAGAAGACTACCTGTAACAACATAATTTGTTGCATTATCTATAACTATCTATCCCATGTTTCCCTCACCCACTTGAACCAACACTCCCTCCAAGGCCTCGCAAAGAAATTCAGCATTTTGTGTTTTCTAAAGCATCAATTGACTTCAAAAACATTGTACCCCCTGAGAAAGAAAAAATCAGCCACTTGGTAAAATAGAATTAAAAATCTTAATCAATAAATCAATGGACTTTGCAAAGTACAATTATCTAAAAGAAAAAACAAGAAAATTCAGCATCATTATACTTCTATCGGTCCAACCACCAATCATGATGGTGCAACCCTTCTTCCTTTGTATCTCATGCTACTCATCAATTGTTGTTTTGACATCAACCACCTTTTGAGTCAAAATAGTGCATTTTATCTCCTTATCATTAGGGGCTTTAAACCCCACACCACAAACAACAATGACATCTATCATATTTTACCAATAAGGGGATCTAAAACAAATTAAATAAACAAAATAAGTATTAACTTTGAAAATTAAAATTTTCAAAGCAACATACTCTTTAAAAACAAAAACACAAAAGATATAGAAATCAAACTATGCATTTTAAAACAAAAATAATAATTAGCTGGATGGATGGAATGGAACAGCATAGTAGATCTAAAAATCTCCAATTGCACTTTTTGCAACTTCGTGCTTCTCTTTATTCCAGCCCATGCTTTCAAGTGATAGTTGGAGAACCTAGAGTCATGCGGAACAAAATATGAATCTAATTTGAATGAAGATTTACAAATCGGAAGCCCAATAATTAGACTAGCACTACTATTGTCACTACCCATAGATCCAAGAAATGGAGGAATTGAAGAACTCTCTCCACCAACATCTATTATTTCTTCCTTTTGCCTCTTTAATTTTTTTGCTTATCAAAACCTATAGTTGACATTGTACTTAACATATAATTTCAAGGAGTGTTATTGTGTTATGTTTGCAAGGGTACTTCAACAGATTAATATCCCCCACATTGTATGTAATGTCCCTACTTTGAAATTTATTTTAATAATAATAAAATACAAAAAAATAAATATAAAAATTAAATTAAAATATAACAGAATATAATTGAAATTTGATTAAAGTTAATGAATGGTCAAAATGCATGAAATGATAAGGTGCGACTCCCTCAAACGTGAGATATAAAAGGGAGAAGAGAACCTCATTTGAGGGGGGGAGAATTTGAAAATGAGAATTGTAGATCTAATTTAAATAAGTGCAGATCTGATTGAGGAAGGTTGTGTCCCTTTCAATGGGCAGAAATAATGAAGAGTTGCACTATTTCAAAGGGTGCTAATGGTAAAAGTGTGTGTCTCTTGCCAAAGGGCATACATGATGATGAGGTGTGACCTCTTTCTCACATTAAGAGATATAAAGGGAAGGAATCAAAAGCATCTAGTGACATCACCATTGATCTTCTCAGATCAGAACTGTTATTGAGTTACAGGCAATAACATCTGTGTTCTTGGTGGTATGCATGGGGATGTGCTTAATATGCATGCTTAATATATGAAGCCTGATAATATTGTTATGCAGAATTTAGTAGTAATATTAATATAAACTGCAATATGTATGACAATGATACTTAATTTCATACATATTCATAATACATGAGAAGTTAGTATACTTATAGTTTAAAACATGTTATTACTATCAGTATTTAAGATGGGGATGAGATGTTCCAAAGAGGGGCAATCTAAATCCAAGCAAATGGTTAAGTCCCAAGATAGGGTGGGGATCAACAACCCATAAGCCTTGAAGGTATAGACCCAAGATAGGTAAGGGTTTGGATCTATAAACTTTGAGGGAACCTATTGTTTTTGGTCTCGAAGCGCTTTGGTAACATACATAGACCCTTCTCCCTTAAAACTGAAGTGGTAGTAGGGTTTGATATCTATATTAAGAACTATGAACAATGAAATTAATCATCTAATGAGGAAAATAAATAAACACTTGCTAATAACTAATAAATTGAAGAATATAAATGACTTGCTTCACAATTAGTCTTTCAATCAATTTTAGTATATTGAAATAAGTTAATTATGTTAGTCACATAGGGGACATTACATTGTATTTTGTTTTGCACTGAACACATGTTATTTCCACAATTTTTTTGTCCCAAGGATGACATGTTACCAACTAGAATCCTTTCTAACTATGGTAGACATCATGCTTGAAAATTTGGACCAATTTATAAATGAATAGTGAGCTGCAATAAATTATAAATGGAAAAAAATTAGCATATATACTTTCTAATTGAATCAAAATAAAATAAATAAGAAAAAACTAAAAACAACTAGGGTTTGATTATTTGCTATCTAAGGTTTTTTGTTTTTTCCATTAACATAAAATGAAATAAAATAAATCAAATAAACAAAAAGATAGAAATTTGAAATTAAAAATAATAATAATAATAGTAATAATAAATACTAACTTACCTCTTCAAATTTGCTCAAAAAATGAAGAAATGCAGCTCCAAATTAGTGGTTGCCTCCTCCAAATCCTTCTTAAGCTCCTCTAGATATGTCAATGGCAACTACTAACCTGCCCAAATGATCTCCAATCACTGTTTTGTCCTCTATCAATCTGTTGGTTTTCTCTTCAATGGCATACAATTTTTCTTTCCTTGTGCTAAAAAACAATAAGAATGACTTTTTTAAGATTGAGAACAAATATAAGTGCTTTTGTTTTGAGTTAAAAGTGTTACTTTTTCCATTGTTTAACTTACCTTTTCTTCTACCCACGCGACAAAGTCTGTCAAGACTCGCCCAGATTCTAGTCTCGGGTCCCTGGGCCATTTAGATTGCCTCGACCCCAGACTCACCGAGTCTGGGCAATTCTTGTAGCGTTGGTTTACACACATTCTTAAACACATATTGCATAGATTTTGAGTCTATCTAATTTGTGTTGCAATGGATTTAATATTGAGTTTAATAGAGGTTTGAAAAGACAATGATTAGCGTATATATTTCACGAATTTGATATGAATATTTATGCTTGAAATTTGAAAAGGATCACCCTGTAATATACTTTTGCTCACCCCTAGTTACAAACTCCTTGTCTATAGAAATCTTTTTCAAGACCACTGCTAAATTCAAAATTATTCAGAGTTAAACGATATTTGCTCAGACCTATTGAAACCTTAAACCACTAAATACTATTTTTCAGAATATGATAATACCCTATTTCAAATACTCGGAAAACTAAAAACAAAAATAGATTAAACCAACTAAAGTGGAGTTAAATAATGATCTAATGATATAGCATTCCCTAGTTTTGGCAATCAGGTTATCAGCATGAAAAAACCGAGGTGTTCAAAGGCAATAGGCCATAAAATAAGGTCTAGTTTAGTACACAATGAAAACTACCTATACGTAAGCCATTTGGCTCAAAATACGAGGCAAGAAATAACAGATGGTTACTAAAGAACATCAACAACTAAGCTTTTAAAATATCATTTAGTCTAAGAAAAATAAAATGGTGTAGCAGATGCTTTAAACTTTAAAGATTACATTTCTGAAGAAATTGGATGTACAATTAAATTATTTCAGAAGCTTATCATAGAATGATCAAAATCCATATTCCAAGAGAAGCATCATTGTCAACTGGCAGTGATGACAAAGCAGCGATAGGTGCCTACATAGTTTCAGCATGTGAAGTAGCAAGAAAAATGGAAATCATAAAGGAAAGGTGATAGCCTCCTAAAAAGTTGCTTCAGATGAAATAGAAAGAAAATGATGAAGATTATTGTTTCTAAACTAATGAAAAAATTGCTGCTTCTAACAATGCTTGGGCATCTGTCATATATGGCTACCTTATTTAATGGGAAAAAAAAACTACATTGCAAGGATACCATCTAACAAAAATCCTGAATATACATTGAGAGCCAATCATAAAATTTACAGACTGGAAAAAAATAAAAATAAGCAATTATATGTTCCTCCTAAGAAATGTTCCAAGAGAGTTTGTAATATTTTAAATGACCACTGAAGTGACACTGGGATTAGTGTCATTCTTTTATTAGTGTATTATGTATACACACATGTTTAGTTTTCTATGTCAGGCGCCTCTTCTTTGACTCGTACAAGTGGAATTTGTACAGTATCTTCCATGCGGAGTACGATAGCAATTGACTGTCACTCCCAATACAATACAAACAAAAAAATCACAATTCAGCATCTATATTTAGCAGAAAAACTTCTAAATCATACTTCATATTTTGTACTTATTGAGGCATAATTCTAAAGCCATTAATCCAAAGATTTGATATAGAAATGGTACGTGGCAGCAACTTAATATTAATCTTAAACAAGAGAATAAGGTAATAGATAAATTAGTTTTACCTCAGAGTCTGGTCTTTCCACTTCAACACAGTCATCTTCATCATTTAGATTTGCAATGCTTTGTCGTCTGTAGCATGAAGCCCAGGGCTTAAAAGCATCCGCCCAACTTGCATTCTGCATTCACCAAAGCTGATCCATGAAAATCTGAATTACAGATACTTTCTTCGTGCTTACCTAGCAAAACTATTATATTTCTCCCCTTAAACAAACAGTTTATGTCCCTGCAAAAGTATTTTTTAAGAGAGGATCTTGATTCTTGTTTTATTGTTTGTTAAGATTTAGTTGTTCTGATCTTGTTACATAAAATGCAACAAGTGCATGAAATTATACAGCTTGTTACTTAATCCATTGAATAATCATAAACTATGACTGGTGTAATTGAATTCAGTCCATTAATGACATTGATAATATTAACAGACAGAACAAGTAAAAAGTTTCAAGAGACATCTACACTAGAGAAACTCGTGACATTTGATTGCTAAAGAACCGAGAGCTATGTTCACTAATATTTTATACAGTGCACATGTGACGATATAGGGTTCTC
This sequence comes from Cryptomeria japonica, assembly GCF_030272615.1. NCBI lineage: Eukaryota > Viridiplantae > Streptophyta > Pinopsida > Cupressales > Cupressaceae > Cryptomeria > Cryptomeria japonica. The sequence continues at coordinate 769,425,627 of NC_081411.1, read as the reverse complement.
TATCAAAAAAGAACCATTCCTTAATAATAATTTTTTAAAGATCTATTTGCATTAAAATGATAACACCATTAGGCAAAGGAAGTTTTTAGCAAAAGAATTTCCTGAGTTTGGCCTTTAGTTGATCTTATCAAATGAGGCAAACAATAACTTTCATTTGCTAAAAATATTCTAATTCTTCCTGTCTTTTCTTGACATAAGATGCAATGCTATGCGATGACAAATCTTCCAAGGTTGACCTTACTTTCAAGGGTGATGTTGATAGAATGCATGGATGCTATAAAAACATTGTTCAATCAGAAGTCAAGACTAATCATTCATTAAGTTCAAAATTTGATTTCAAAAGAGTTTCCATATGTTTAAAGTTTCCTAGTTGTGACTGATGATATTATAAGTAAACTGAGTATGCCAAAACATTTGGCCACTTGGATTTTGATCAATCAAATCACTAATTGCAGGAAGAAAATACCTAATTTTGATAGTGATCTAGTTAAAACCCAGCAGTCCCTACATAAATGCCATTCATTTCCCTCTTGTGGACCAGTAAATATGGAGACTTACAAGAGCAAGTCTATTGGTTTAATAACCCCTTCATTTATGGTTGTTCAATCTGTCTGTTCAATTCAACACTTTCAAACATGAAAGTATTGTCAACTGTCTGATTAGGAAATGGGATCTTGGGGGAAAAAAATCATTATAGTGATGTATGATAAAAAATGGAGGAAGTTGTTGTGCATATTCACACACCCATCCCCGTCATTGACACGAGACCCCGTCTTTGGGTTCTTCGCGTGGGAGATAGTCCAAGTCGAGTGCCGCTGAGGCCAATTTCGACCTCTACGGCCATTTTGCAAGCATCAACTTCAAATGTCTATTTCGCCCAAATAACTCCGTTTACCCGAAAATCCCAAACTCGCGAAAAGGCCCTCCAGGCCGAAAGCACTTCAACATACGAAATCGGCTTGGTAGCCTAAAGACGAGATCAAGTTTCAAAATAACCTCACAGGCCGAAAACCCCCTCATGAGCCGAAAATGGCAAAATAACCAAGTCGTGCAATTTCATACAATGGAAATTGCGAACTTAAGGAGTGAAAACATAACTCGAAAAATGATCTCACTTGCCCGAAAATCTCACAACTCGCAAAAATGCTGATTTAGCCCGAAAAAGAGGAGATTGGCAAAATGGCCCTCCAGGCCGAAATTTGCAAAACAACTCAAGGAGCCGAAAAACTTCAAAATCTCGCCAAAATAACCTTTCGCACCGACTTTCAAAATGGCTCAGAGAGCCGAAAATGGGAAAGGGTGAAAAGTGTTTAACATGGAAACTTTTCAAAGCCCCTTTTGACCCGAAAATTGCATAACTTAAAGAGCTTTTTCAAAACCCTCCCCAGCCGAAAAGAATCGCGTGGTGTAAAACGCTTAATTCATAAGCTTTGCAAACTAGCCAAAACCCCGAAAAGTTGAAAGGTGTTAAGTTTTGAAGTTTGCAAATAGTCATTCCAGCCCAAAAATGGGCAAACATCATAAAATAGCGAAATAGGAAAGAGCATCAATTTTATAAATCACTTTATAAGTTTGCATTTTATGCCTCTACCCCGAAAATTGCCAAGCAAGTGAAAATCGCGAAGTTTGCAAAAGGTGGTTTCACCCCGAAATTGGGTAGGAAAGGAAAATCGCGAAATCTGCATTTTATCATTTTAGCCCGAAAATGCAAGTCATAAGAAAGAGCATCACTTTACAATCTTGCAAAAGGCCCCTACGCCGAAAATTGAGTGGGCAAACATCGTGATTTTGAATAAAACTTGAATTTCACCTGTTGAATCTGAACTTTGCCAAGTAAAAGGAGAAAAAAATTTAAAGGCGTTCGCAATTTGGCTAAAGAGTCGAGTTTTGCCAAGGGGTCAACCAAGTGAGAACTCGCGCATTTTAATCCTAAAGCCTTGATGAATTCAAAAGAGGTGGCCTTAACTCGAAACGAAATCTCTCAACTTGCCTAAAAGTCCTGAATTCCCAGAGGAGAAAGCGAAAACACTCAAAAGATACATCTCACAAAGAGCTTCTCGAGCCAGACGTTATAATTTAATATTTGTTAAATTAATTTTAATTTTTCAAATTGATTTATTAAGTGAGGTTGATTGTTTGTAGGTCGCAGGACGTCATCAGAAGGAACCAAGAGAAGGCCTGAAACGTCAAGGAGCCAGGCACCGAGAGCTAAAGAAGAAGATGCAGGAACGCACTGCAGAAGCAAGAGAGAAACTGCGCATTGGGAAGCGTGCCACTGAACAAAGTTGAAGTCCACAACCAAGACCAAAGACCAAAGAACACTCTAAATGCGGCAAGTCTATGCATTCTCGAGAAATACACAGCTGGATTTAATTCCAGAAGTTCAGATTCTGAAAACTGAAACTGTTTTATTGTAAAACTGCTTGTGGGCCCCACTCAGATATTTTGAAACAAAGGGGAAACAAGTCAGCTGTGGACAGTTATGTCCAACTGCCGGATAGACCCAAATTAAAGTCAAAACAGTTGTAGGTAGTTGGAATTATGGTTGGGTGGATGACTAAGAGTTTAATGGGCATGGGTTAAGGTTGCCAGCTTCTGGGAGGCAAGTTAGGACCCTTGGATGCAGTCCATCCTAGCCTCTGATTCATATTGTGAATTCTATAAAAGGCAGAGGCCTTTCTTTTGTAAAGGGTTAGACTCTAGTTACAATTTTGTAGTTAGATTTTAGAAGTTAGAATAGGTTAGATCTTAGCAGTAGCATAGAGGTGTTGTAGAAATTGTTGTAATAGGCAGCTGAAATCAATATATAGACATTGATTCAGTGTTTATTGTCTTGTTTTCATCCTGTTTGCATGGTTTCTTTCAACATTTTAGATAGATCTTTTTGTTTTGGGTGTGCGGGTATTTGATAGATTCAAGCTCATACAATTGAGGATATACTGATTGTGTATCCTTTTGTATGGATAACCTGAGCCTTTGAGTTGTGCTTAGTTCAATTGCAGGTGTCCGTCTGAGCTACGCCAAAATTGGGTGCTTAGCCGTGCGTTTACAGTCTGAAAATCTTCCAAGTCCCTTTGAAGATTGCACCGTTCCTGCAAGGTTGTGAGCTATTTTGGCCAAGCAGGGATTGGTTATGTTGAATTCGTCTACCCTCATACCAGTCTTGTTAGTTTTAGATCTCCTATCCCTTCCCTTTTAATTTTATTTCGCAGTCTGAGAATCGCCGCAGACCAATTAGTTGCAAAAACGTAAGTCCCCTTGTGCTCTTAGGGATCACATCAACTACTAAGCTATCCTGCAATCAAGACCTAACAACCGAAACATTGAGGTCATCCCCATTGATCAAATTCACACAGCATTAGGGATTTCCTTATCTCAAGAGAGGATAGGATTCTTAGTATTCTATTCCACGTTGGCCGGATGGAGTCATAGCAATGCAATTTTAGACACGTCAACAGAATTTTTTTGGGCTCTTCAAAAACATCAAAATAATCATGCAGATAGTTTGCATAAATTTGAGTGGGACACTGGTATAACTCAATTTTAGAACTAGTGGAACTACACGTATATATAATTGTTAAGCATTAACCAGGCTGACCAATGCATTGCTTTAAAAAAGAGCAGTGGTGGACAAGCAATTGATAATCCTTTCCATATTTATAGAGCATATGGGTGTCAATGTATCCATCAATATTTGTTTGCAGTTGTCTTGGGAAGACCTGCAAAGAAAAAGATGAAACGGGCCATCAGAGTTGCACTGTACTCTATTGTACCAATTAGGGCTGAAGAGAAAAACTTGTGTTGCAAACTTGATAGACATGAATAGCTGGCCATTAGGATTCCCCCTACTGAGATTATAAGGTTGGGTGTTTGCTGGCAATCGCAAAGGTGTTCACCGTTCTTGTCAACCACATTCTTCATACTATGCTTATTGATTGATAGGTGAATCAATTTCTCCTTTACTTGGCAATACTGTGCAAAATAAGGATCCTTTCCTGCCTGGATGTTTGTAAGCATCGGCACTAATTATGAGTCTTTTGTGCTTAGTTTGTGACTTGAATGCATTGTCACCTCCTTTCTTTGGTTCTTTGAATAGTGTCTAAGCATTGGTTCCATTCTACTTGAGACATTTGTAATTAGAATGTGCCTATGATTTATGATGAATACACTATATGCAAAGCCCTTAACATTTGGTTCTGGCTTATCTTCAAATTTAAAAGAGCGAGTGGAAGTATTTTGACAAGAAGAAGAGAAAGAAGACATGGGAGTGAAATAAAAAGAGGAAGCAAGAAAATCTTTGTTTTAGTTGTCGTCCACTAGTAGCTAAGCCTTTTTATAACTTGGCTTCAGTCATGAAGGTAAACAAGAAAGTCACTTTCACAAGTGAATGGTGAGATCATCTCTCATCAGATATGCCATAAAAGCCTTTTACTTTATAGAAAATCCCACATAAAAATCTCTACTTCAAAATTTTCTTCATATCAGCAATTCCAAGCTGTGTAGAAATTTATTCATCGATATAATATCAGAATGACTGACCAGCAGACCAACAAAGATGCAGCAGCTGCTTGATCTTTTTATTCCAGTAACCAAGAGGATAGATTGAATCACGGATGATGTGTTTGCACCAGTCTCATGTCTGAATGGTTAACAACTGGCTTTTCATTGCCATTGGAGAAGGATTCAAGGACTCGCCCCATGTTCAGGATTAATTCCATGTGCAGGATTAATCTTCCATGTGCACTTCAGCAGCTGCTTGATCTTTTTATTCCAGTAACCAAGAGGATAGATTGAATCACGGATGATGTGTTTGCACCAGTCTCATGTCTGAATGGTTAACAACTGGCTTTTCATTGCCATTGGAGAAGGATTCAAGGACTCGCCTCCATGTTCAGGATTAATCTTCCATGTGCAGGATTAATCTTCCATGTGCACTTCAGCAGCTGCTTGATCTTTTTATTCCAGTAACCAAGAGGATAGATTGAATCACGGATGATGTGTTTGCACCAGTCTCATGTCTGAATGGTTAACAACTGGCTTTTCATTGCCATTGGAGAAGGATTCAAGGACTCGCCCCCATGTTCAGGATTAATCTTCCATGTGCACTTCAGTAACCATAAGTTTTGAAACCAAAGTCTTTTTGCATCTAAAAACAAGCTTCCAAACACCTAATCCATGCAACTAATTAATCTGCATTTGGCTTTTTGTGACTACTTTGAAGGCTATTTGTTGAATTGTAGCAGGACTGGTAACTCATTGTCCCAAAAACTATTTGAAAACAGTTAACATAATGTTGGAAATGCTGTCCATTTTGACATTGTTACTAAAGTTCTAGAGCAAGAAGATTTAAAGATCGGGGCTTTCTCAAAATTTCCATCTTCAAAAATTTCTCAAGGCTGTCCATTGAGTGACTTTTTAAATTTAAGTAAAACATTGGTTAGATTACACAAATTGTCCTACCAATTGCATTGACACCAATGTTACAAGACTCAAACTTGACTCAGACTTGCAAGCTGATTTTTGACTCAGACTCAAACTTGGCACAGACTAGGCAAAGACTCAGCAACTTGAAAAATCCAAAAAATTCAGAGATTTTTAAGGATTTTAAACTTGTTTAATGCACCATTTAATAGATAAACCTTAATGACACAATAACCTCATCAAAAATAAGCTACTTTGATTACAAACACAAGTATACATTGATCACATAATTATAAACGCAAATTTTAGCTATATATATATCTATATGCTCAGTGATTTCAAGGCAGGTCCTTCCCTGCATTTCAGGTACTATTCAATTCTCATGCACATTTTGCTGTTTAAAGGCCTCAAGGTCTAGCATTCAGACCTAAGAGTTGGGCATTCTTTTTCTAGCTTTTTTAATGATTTGTACTGCAATTTATATTTTCATACACTTAAATAACATAATGCCACAGAGAATCATATGTTGAAAGATCAGATGTAAGAGCTTAAAGTTTTGGAGCTTTGTATCTGCAATGGATGGAAAATTAAGGTTTCACAAGTTATGCATTGTAAACTAGGAAATGACCTAACTTTCACATGCATCACATTGGAAGGAGGATGAACTCAATAGATCCAACCTCAATATTAATAAGAAGAGGGTTGAATGCTGATTGAGGTCAATATTAATAAGAAGAGAGTTGGGCATTCTTTTTCTAGCTTTTTTAATGATTTGTACTGCAATTTATATTTTCATAAACTTAAATAACATAATGCCACTAAGAATCATATCTTGAAAGATCAGATGTAAGAGCTTAAAGTTTTGGAGCTTTGTATGTGCAATGGATGGAAAATTAGGGTTTCACAAGTTATGCTTTGTAAACTAGGAAATGACCTAACTTTCACATGCATCACATTGAAAGGAGGATGAACTCAATAGATCCAACCTCAATATTAATAAGAAGAGGGTTGAATGCTGATTGAGGTCCTATTCCCATTTTCTTCAAGTTGAAAATGTAATTAAAAAGATGTAAATTGAATGTCAAACCTAGGGTAAGAAGGTAAATGCATGAACTAACAATTTGGATTGGTTATGCTAACTAACAATGAAATAGAAACTTCACAATAGGTACATAAATGGAAGGAGAATCTGATTGTGCACCTATGATTGAAATTAGGAATTGAACTGATAGGACCAGGGTGCTCAGACCAGAGCACCCAGCGCCTTGGTCTAAAAATCTGAATTTTGATGCAGTCTGGGAGACACCTGCCAAATTTGAACCTGTTCCAAGAAGACTATGGCACTCCAAAATGCCCTAGTCCTGGACCATGGCACCCAGAGCGCCCTGGTCCAGGCACTTTCTAGTGAAATTTGGCCAGATGCTCTGTTTCTGGGTCCTAATGTTGTTCTAGTCTTCCTGGCTCCACTAGGTCCCTGTAGCTACACACAAGAGGAAAGAAAAGGGGTTGTGGATAGGGTAAGTCAAACCCCGAGTTCGGAATTAACCCCAATTGAAATAGAAATTGAACTTGAATTGAATTGGAAAAGCTTGCCTTTTGAGGGCAAGGCTGAAATGCTTGAATGTAGATGATTATACCTTCAATAGGTGATGCAATGTTCTTAAAATAAATCCTCCATGTGTTGATGCAATAACATTGTAAATCACATAAAATCTATCATAAAGTCTTAATTGAAACATAATATGAAGATGCCTTGATGTAGTTTGTTGCTTCTTGAATCAAATATGCTCTTGAGGAAGAAGAATTGCTCTTGAATTGATGATAATGTTAGCATATGATTAGATTCTGAAAATGAATTGAGAGGGACGTCTTATTTAGGGATTTTCATAATTAAATTCACCTTTAGGCTGACTTAGAATTGATAAATTTTCGCATGAAGCGGGACTTGGATAGGGTAAGACCGCCTTATTAAGCTCTTGAAATTCAGGGGAAAAAATTTGGGACTAGGTAGTCCGTCCAACTTTTTTCCGATTTTCTAGGGATGTGAGCTATCGTGATTCTAATGCTAAATCCAGCACGGTGTAACAAATTAAGATGTGTAGATGTGCGAAATATATCTTGAAGATTGAAATTAGGGTAAGATTAGGATAAATCAAGATTAAAATAATAAAGGGCACGCCTATAATTAAGAGCCTAAATAAGAGTGTGACGATGTAATAAAGTGGAATAAGACCCATAATATTAATTTAAATCAATAAAGGTCCTATAATGCATAGAAGAAAGGGAAAAACTAAACTAGGTGTTAGGAGAGTGAAATATTTCTTGCCAACTATGGCTTAATTTGTATTCAACAGTACAATGACTATAGCATGCCAACTTCACCTATGGTAGTCCTTGCATACTAAACAAGTTGTCCAATGTATGAAACAAGATAATTCTTGATTGTGGCTTTGATTATGAAGGTGCAAAGATTTTCAACAAGGGATATGTATTTTGTAATTTTATGCTCATGATTCATCATTGATCTATTACATGCTTACACTTATAGTTTGTTGGGGTTTTGGGGGAGTCACCCCAATAGGATTGAGGGGCAATGCCCCCACTGCCCCTCATGGGGGCCTGGGGAAACATCCCTAGCGAGGTTAAGGGGTTGTGCCCCTTGTAGGGGTCTATCTGAGGGTAGTGCTTCCACCATAGCAAGGTTGAGGGGCAATGCCCCAGGCGGCGTCTCGGGGCAACGCCTTGATGGCGCACACCATTTTAATATTTTTTTGTAAATCCTAGATTGGCATGTCATAAACCAAACAAGCATTGAAAGGTTGTTTTTTTTCTAAGTAACTAAAATGTCTTATTAACACTCTAGATTTTTTTTATTATCCTTTTTAAAAAAATTCCCCAATCTTGGCCAAGTCTTGCCTATGGGACTCACCAAGTTTGGGGAGTCATTCTCGAGTTCGTAAGACTCGTTTGGCCTGGCTTGCTGTAATGTCCCCTATTAGGAGATAGCCTATTTTCCAATAATTAAACGCATCTCATCATACTTATTATATTTTATTATGCATTTGTTAGCTCTAGGGAACAACTAGCATACATCATACAAGGGATAATCAAAATAGCCAAGCCTAATCCCTAATCAATCCTAATGACCAATCTTAGCGAAGATTGGGAAGTATCTTTGTTAGGGTGCTAGAAAACCATCCTCCACAAGTAGTGCCTTTGTATGATGTAACATATGCCCATTCAACTGCAGGGCTTATCCATTGCCTTTGTATGATGCAGCACATGCCCATTCCACTGCAAGCCTTATCCATTGCCTTTGTATGATGTAGCACATGTCCATTCCACCGCAGGTCTTATCTACCTTGCGAGGTATTAATACCGCCTTTCCCTAACAATTCCACATCCAATCCTAGCATAAGCATTAGCAAAAAAGCAAGGATTAGGCTATTGAGTATATTAACTTCTCATGTATTATGAATATATATGAAATTTCCAATCCTAGCATAAGCATTAGCAGAAAAGCAAGGATTAGGCTATCAGTATATTAACTTCTCATGTATTATGACTATATCTGAAATTAAGTATGACTGTCATACATATTGCAGTCTATATTAATATTACTACTAAATTCTGCATAAGAACATTATCAGGCTTCATATATTAAGCATACATATTCAGCACATCCCCATGCATACCACCAAGAACAAAGATGTTACTGCCTGTAACTTAATAACAGTTCTGATCTGATTTGATTGATGGTGATGTCACTAGAGGCTTTTGATTCCTTTCCTTTATCTCTCAATGTGAGGGAGAGGTCACACCTCTTCATCATGTATGCCCTTTGGCAAGAGACACCCTTTCACCATTAGCACTCTTATAAAGAGTCCAACTCTTCATTATTTCTGCCCTTTGAAAGGGACACAACCTTTCACAATCAGATCTGCACTTCTTATTTAAATCAGATCTGTACTTCTAATTCCTAACTATCCCCCTCTCAAATGAGGTTCTCTTCTCCCTTTTATATCTCATGTTTGAGCGAATCACAACTTTTCATTCCATGTCTTTTGACCATTCATTAACTTAATTAATTTTAATTATATTCTTTTATATTTTAATTTTCATTTAATTTTTATTCTTTTGCATTTTAATTTTATTATTTTTATTTACCATTAAATTCTATTTCAAAGTGGGGACATTACACTTTCCTTAAGAGTCGCTGAGTCTATGCGAGTCCAACTGAGTCCTATAACTAAGATTGACACAATTCTAAGCACTCCAATATTTTTTCCATCGGAAAACGATTCAATTTGTAATTTGAAATAATTACATGGAGCCTATTCTCAAATTTAGACCAGCTTCAAGAAGTTAATGATCAACAGCTACTAAGATGATCAATAGAGAATTACTGCTGAAGATTAAGGAAAAAGAGATTATGAGCAATGCCTTGTGTTCACCCACCAAAGCTTGGGAATGTAGACACTACTAACAGGGATCATGTAAAAAAATCAGTGTTCCACAGCCGTTGGGGATAGGGAGACGGGGGGACGCGGGGACGGCGGGGAGATGGCAGCAGGGGGTGGCAAGGTGGTGGTGCTAATATAGTTATACATATAGTACTTGAAAAACTAGTTCTGAAAAGATGTATAACAGTATAAGAATTACATTTCAAATTTTCAAATGAAACTATAGGAAATTAGTAGAATTATTAAATAGCAAAATTTGAAATACTAAATCTAAATACGAAGATTTCTTGAATGCTAAGTGCTAAATAAAATTTGGCAAATGAAATTGTCAAATTGGAGATTTCTATTATATCGAAAATATGTATATTTGATGTCATATGAGATATCACAAAGTCTATAAAGATGATGACATGATTCATCATTACAATGAGTAGCAAATACAGATACTAATAGCAATAGCATTACAAAAGACAAAATGCCAAAACGTCAAAACTCAAAATGTAGTGAAGGGAGGCCTCTAATCATTTGCAAACTCCTCATCACTGGAACTGTTGGACTCCTCAAGGTCAAGATCCCTCAAGCTCACACCAACCAGCCCTGCATCTGAAGTGGTAGGATCATCCTCATCAATATGTGAAGGCTCCTCTAGCTCTACATCCCATCGTGTCGTTGGACTCTCCTTGTACACAAGTATCTTGCAATCCATGAGATGCAAAACACTGTGTACAGCCACAAGCTTCTCTGCTCTCTTAGAGGTAAGTTTGTCCCTCTTAAGAGAGTGGATGAAGCTAAATGTAGACTAGTTCCTCTCAGCAGCTAAAGAACTGGAAAACTAGGATAGCAGACGGATAGCTAGAGTGGTGGTCAAAGATTTCGGACCATGACAATTCCACCACAAAAGTGGGTCCTCTTGTGCCATAGTTTCTATATCCATCTTTGCCACATCTGAATAGCCTCTAAGAATGGAAAATCTTCCCCACTCAGTGCGAATTATGTCGGCATCTCTAAAATCATACATTTTCTCTATGCACCTAAAGAAACCCGCCTTCACCTCATCATTCTGAATCAGTGTCACTCTATCCGGTCTAGCCTTGTACCACTTAGGAATCAAGGCAAAGACAGCCATACGCAAAGGAGTGTTCAACTTGTCCCATCTATGTTGAATGATTGGCCGGATGTTCTCATTGTAGAATCCTAGAGAGGGGTCCTTCACTCGCACAGTAGCCCTCATTTCGTCAAGCACAGAGTCGATGCACTCATACACCTCTCCAAGGTTAGGTGCATCCCCATTCCCATATCTGATGACCTGGAATACTGGAGAAATGATGGAGACAATGTATTTCGCATCAGTCCAAAACACACATCTCTTCACTATCTCCTTCACCCTTCTCCCCTGCTCCGTCTTCGCCTCGGCCCACCTATTCCACTCATTAGTCATAACCATGAGTTGAAATGCCTCTTGCAACTCAATCATTCTCTCCAAGAGAATGAAATACGATGCATATCTGGTCTCAACTGGTTTCAAGAACTCCTCCTTCGCGAAGGTCCTAAAGAGTGCATGTGAAGTGTGGTGGTTGCAGATAAACATCTGCACATCTCTCGCATCGTTGACCACTCCTCTAACCCAATCAATCTTCCCCATGTCCTTGAGTGCATTGTTCATGGCATGCACACAACATGGGCTCCACCAAATATGTCTATAGGCTGCCTCAATGAGTTTCCCTGCTGCTCTACACACATGGGCTGCATCTTTCACTACTTGGACCACATTTTGTGGCCCAACCTCCTCAATAGCCTCCCTGAGGACCTGAAACTGAAAATCAGCATCTTTGTGATGCCTTGTACAATCAACTGCTCTAAGGAAGTATGGGCCCTCTGCACATGTGACCATGATGTTGATGAGTGGACGATGGCTAATGTCCGTCCACCCATCCATAACTATGCTGCGCCAGGATGCCATCAAACATGCCTTCATCTTCTCCGTCAAAATATTGAACTTGGAATAGCTCTTATCCAAGATCGAGGTCCTCAATTTTGTCTCACCTGGTGGCACATATGATGGTCCTCCCTTCGCCACCATAGACATTATCTCCTTATAATAAGGAGACCGTGCAACATGAAATGGGATGTCATTGGCAAAGAAGAACCTACCAATGGACTCATCTATTTCATCCTTCAGCTGCACATTAAACAAATCGGTTATGGGGTTACTCTGTGATGTGTACAACTTGCGTTTCCCAGTCCCCCTAGCCTCTCGTGATTGGGGCATGGCACTAGAAGTGGAAGTGGGTGAAGGTCTAAACATCATTCCTCTCGTCTGTGAAGACTGCAATGCATGAGGAGAAGTATGTTGCATTTGTTGGCTCTGTTGAAGGGCTGCCCTAGCAGACAAAGTAGTAGGGAATGAAACATCTCTATCATTTGGAATGCCCCAAAGCTTGTTCATCTCAATTATGTACTCTATATTTTTAGTTTCCTTCAAAAACTTACAATGATCCACACCTTTTCCTATCCAAAAAAGTGTGCATTCACTCTAGTGATGCTACCAAACCATTCAACCCCACAAATGTTGCACTTCCACTTCTTTGTTCCCCCACCTGTACGTGATGTGCCTTCTACTCTTGAAGCAAACTATCTCAGAGGAAATTTACGATCATAAGCACCCCTAGCATACGATGCCAACAACTCTAAAGGGCAACCTATACTAGCCGGTGCACTCGCCATGGAACTAGATTGGGCTCAAGGATCAGCCCCATGGTCACCCCCCTCATCCTCAGGTTCAAATTCTGAATCATGTTCACTAAGAGAATGGATTTTCATCTCATCCTCACTAATGTCATGGGAGCTCATTGTGATAGTGACACTACATTTCACAAAATAAAAATAAATTCAACCTAGTTTAACAAATTGAAATACAAATTTGAAATTTCAATTTTGAAAACAAAATTTACAATTTATAATTTTATATTATTTAAAACAAAAATAATAAAATTTGATGTTGGATCTTGAGGAAAAAATGATGAATGATTCATTGATCATTTTGCCCTCAAGATTCAACATCAAATCTGATTTTGAGATGAATTAAAAAAAACAAGTTTAAACAAACAAAGAATTGAAAATCAGAAAATAAAACAAACAAAAAACAAGAAAAACCCTAGCTTGTGCTTGAAAAATCTCTCAAAAAAGTTGTAGAATCCTCTTCCTCCTCTTCTTCTTGCTCCTTCTCACTCCTCTCACATTTGCACTCATAGTTGGCAAACTCACAGAGTACTCGGAGAGTTTTGAAAACTCGCCAAGTTTTTCTGCTCTGTGAGTTTTTCTAACTTTTACTCGCCGAGTTTTTTGCAAAGTTTCTATAAAAAACTCGTGTACACTAAAAAAAAGAGGTCCAAACACATTAAAAAATTATCTATTTTTGTTTTTTCAGGTCAGTTTCATTCTCTTCATCAGAATATATACATAAAGTATAAGTGGCATTTCAATGTCTTTTTCCTTTCTTATACTTTAGGTTATATTTCACGTATATATTGGCTGGATGTTTGAGAGTGGTTTCAAATCTCTAGGAGTTATAATGCAAATTCTAGGTTTTAGAAGATCTTTTAATTTTTCAAACAGTCAAATTTCAGTAATCAGTATGCTCCTATCAACATTCTCTCTCTATCTCACTCACTTTATCTGCCCCGAATTTTAGACCTATCTATCTCCCTATCACTCTTCCTCTATCCCCCTCTCTACCACACTCCATCTCATTCTCTCCTCTCTCCCCCAAGATCTAGACCTATCTCTCTACCCCTCTCTTTCTCACCCTCAAACACCGACGAGGGGTGCTACTCTCAACCTAATTTTAATTTGCAGATGCTTGGTGCAAAGTTGGGGTGGAAATACCCCAAATCTCAAAAAATTTGCCCTTAGAATCTTATGTCAACCTTGTAGTTCATCCGGTTGTGAGCGCAATTAGAGCTTGTTTGAGGCCATCGACATGAAGAAGAGGTGCAAGTTAGCTCAAAAACGCCTCAATGACCTTGTCTTCGTGCAATATAATCTTCGATTGCGCGTAAGGAAGGTAGAGGGAGTAGAAGGTGGTCCAATTGACTTGGATGATATTGATCCTTACAGTGATTGGACATCACAGGAACAGCCTCCATTGTTTTCCGAGGATGACATCACTGATTTGGAGAGGGCAGGCTATGGAGGAGGAGGGGGGTGGATTTGGTTTCACGCTAGATGACATTGAGGAGGAAGAGGATGAGGATGAGGATGAGGAGTCATTGCCAGTGCCAGAAGCAGGTGGAGACATAGCTTCATCTAGGATGGAGGACGAGCCACCCATACCGAGCAAGGAGGCACACTCATGCCCACTGCAGACTTCTAGGACTAGACCCTCTAGTTCTACCTCTCCCCTAGTTTTTGCTAGAGGTGGGAAGAGGAAGTTGTAATTGTAATGATGTATTTACTTTTGGTTTTACAAAAACTATTTACTATTTTGCTTCCAGGCTTCCAACCATCAACATTCCTCATGAGGATGCTATTTTGTAGACACTTTGCATTTAAATATATCTAGAATCAGCTTGTTTCTTTTGTGTTCTCATTTATTGACTCATTAGATGCATCTTCTCATTAAATTTTGCAAAAAAAATGCATTTTTAATTAAATTTAAGCATGTTTTTAAGTTGCCGAGTTTGTTTTTTCAGGCCTTGGCGAGTATTGCCGAGTGGCGAGTAGTTCATCTATGCTTGCACTCACTCTTTTCACTCCTTCAATCAAACTTCTCCAAGTTTTTCCTCTTTAGCTTGTTGGAAAAAAAATCATTCTTTGAAAATGTGAGTGAAATCACCAAATATGGTGGTTTTGTGTTGTTTTGGGGGAAGGGGTGGGGCCCACGTCAAATTAGGGTTACCCCCAAAAATAACACTTTTTTTTAATTTAATTTTTTCATGCCTTTTTACATCTGGGTGACGGGAGAAATCTGGACGTCTCCTTGCCCCTCGAGAAACGCCTAGGCGTCTCCCAAGAAGACGTGGAGACGCCTAGGCGTCTCCCAAGAAGACATGGGGACGTCTCCACGTGTCCACGTCTCCAGCGGAGCACTGATGGCGGTGGCGAGAGACATCACGTCCCCGTTTCCCTATCTCAGAAACGTCCCTGTCTCGGAAATGCGACTCAAAAGAGGGGGAAACACATTTCCATGGAATGCTGAAAAAAATTGAGGAAACCAGAATAAACATAACTTAAAATAATCAAAAGTAAGCAAGGAAATCAATAAAGAACAGTTATTTAAGAAGAAAGGCGATTAGGATGAAATCATTTGACAATGCTATTTAGGAAACGCTCCAAAAGAATTGTTAAGTAAACACAAATTGAATTAGTTATGAATGGTCAAACAACCTATGTAGGGTTCTGTACCTTGAGCAAGACAAGGTATATAAGGTATTATCTAGAAAGGCAAGGCAGAAATTTTTGGGAATGAATGTTACGACTTATTGCAAGTGAATATTACAGCCAAAGAGGACAAAACCCCTCCAAAGAGAAATTGGGAGATTTAAGGTTGAAACATCTTAATTCCTCTTAGCAAGTTGCAAGACAAAAACCCCTAACTTGGGAAGATATTAGGGACAAATCATTCAAGGTAAATAACTGCAAATTGGAAGAACTTTAGCAGAAAATCAAGATGAATTCTATTTTCAGAATTATGTCATAAGATATAAATCTGAATATTATAATAAAATTCATAATTTTAGTTAAAGTCACATTTATAAATATAATGAAACTATCATTTTGAGTTAGACATATTGTTTCAAGGCAAAAATAAGATATGTTCTAGAATGGGAGTGTAACGTCCCTTTTTTTTTCCTTAAACAATAATATTTACTCAAAATGATAATAACTTTATCAACGATAAAAAAATTATGATAATATTCAGATCAATAAACCATAGCACAATACTCAAAATTGATCAAATCATGAATTCTCCAGAAATGTTTAGAAATTTGTTGAATTAGAGGTGTTTTCCTCCCTAACTCAACAGTGACAATACCAAGGGTTTCGTCCTTAATATTGCCAAGGAGCATGAAAGGATTTTCGTCCATCCAACTCTTAGCCCACCTTGGAGGGTTTTCATCCTCTTTGACCAAGATTTGGGTTTTCATCTAAACTTGGTAAGGGCATGAAAGGGTTTTCATCCTTCCAATTCTCATGGACCCGGAAGGGATTTTGTCCTTCAATTTGCAAGATACTAGCTAGAATTCAAAACTGACTACTTGATGTATTTGCTAGATTATTGCTGATTTGCCTTTGCTGATTAATATTCTTGATGGATTGACAAGTCAATCCTTGAATGCTTTATAAAATGATTGCTGCTTGAATTGATTTTCTGAATTATAATTATTGCTGAAAGAATTGATACTCAAATATGACTTTCTGAGTTGATGCCTTTCTTGGATGTTCTCTCTTTTATATCTTCAAAATGGAGGGAGTCACACCTCTTCATCCAAACCATTTCCTTGCAAGAGTTACACCTCTTCATAATCAAGACCTGTCTTGTTATGCTTATTTTTATTTTAATTGCATACTGATTGCTGCCACATCTTTAATTTTTAAAATCTTCACCAATCCCCCTTCATAGAATTGCTAACATTATTGATTCTTCTGCCAAGTTTAAAGGCCACTATATAATGTTGTGATCTTTTTACATGGTGGGGGTATCACAGGGACATTACAAATGGTATCAGAGAAGCAATCCTGCCACCTTGCAGGGTAAAGCTAAAATGACGGATGCATTCGAGTCAAAGAGACTTGAAGGTCAACAAAGGGAAGAAGATATGGACTAAATTAAAGAGTTATTGTACAAACTTGAGGCCCCCAAAATTGTTGAAAAATATCAAAGTTTGTCAAATCATGCAAAATCTTGTGTTCCTTTCGATCCGTGCATGGAGGCACTCGGATACCAATATCCCAACAAAAGAAGTCTGTATTATTATTAATACATAAGAAAAATGGCTGAGGAGATCAAGGAGCAAAACCCAAGAGTCGTTACTTAAAACAGAAGAGAAGTTAGAATTAGAATCACAAGAAGTTGCTAAAACCAAAGAAGAAGAAGAGCCAATAGTGTGTCGAAGACATGTCAATAATTATGAATGATGTCCAAGAAATATCCATTCAATTTTCAGGAACGGAAGTAATTGATCCATGTAAAAATGATTTGCAATATATGGAAATGATTAGACCACGAAATGATGATGTGAAAGATATTAATTATAGTGTTGTGAGGAATGATTTGTCTAAGATTGACCCCCATGAGGAGGAATTGCATGTTTATTGAGAAAACTCCATGATGATACATACTGACTAAATGGACTCCCTTGCTCCAAGACTGCTGAGCTTGTTGATGGGTTAGTTTATGGTCATGAAAAGGAGACTTTTGGTTTACCTCTTGGACAGACCAACATGGACATTGACGAAAAAATGGACGCATTCACCGCGCTGTCATCTCATAACACTTGAAGTTAAAATGGATATAGTCACACCGGGGAGCTTGATGCTAATTGAAGTGAAAGATATAACCTGCAATGAAGGACACCTAGATCCCTTTACTCGAAAACAAAATTATCTTGGTACAAAGAAGTATGATGCTGGTATTCACAACACTCCCATAATTCATCATGACAGAGGATGTGACATTTTGCTACAATTTTGGATTTCACCAATGACAATCAAGAGTTTGTATTCATTGCCAATGATATTTGGTGAAAATGAAAAGAGAAAGCAGAAGATCATGACAACGAATGATCGTGTTCAATATGATCAAGCCAATCTTTCTTGTCCCTTTTCAAGACAAGAATCTAATGCTATATATACGAGCGAGGAGAATTATTATAGTACTTAGTTAAGCAAAGCAAATTATTTCGTAACAAACACCTAGGACAACCACCAAAGAGGGCATGGCACATAAGAATGGATTTTCGTAAGCAAGGAATAACTTGTGAAAGCTCCCTAGCTGCTATGGGAAATGGCGATGATACAATATTTATAATCTTCTTATTATGGTATTCACTAGATAGAACCTTTGTAACATTCTCCCATGAAACTCACACTAGTGCATCTAAGTTCATACTAAAGAGGGAAGTTAGTTTATTGGATTATATATTGAAAGAACATGTTCCTACCACCTATCTATCAAAGAACTCTATTGCAGAGTGAATATTTTTGTTATCTTTGGGAAGGGAGAAGAGGAATTTGCATTCATCACTATCCCAAGGCAGATAATATGTAATGTCCCCACTTTGAAATACAATTTAATGATAAATGATAATAATAAAATTAAAATTAAAATATAAAAGAATATAATTAAATTTTAATTAAGTTAATGAATGGTCAAAGACATGAAATGAAAAGTTGTGACTCCCTCAAACATGAGATATAAAAGGGAGAAGAGAATCTCATTTGAGGGGATAATTTGGGGAATCATAAGTGCAGATCTGATATAAATAAGAAGTGCAGATCTGAATGTGAAAGGTTGTGTTCCTTTCAAGAGGCAGACATAATGAAGAGTTGCACTCTTTCAAAAGGTGCTAATGGTGGAAAGGGTGTGTCTCTTGCCAAAGGGGCATACATGATGAAGAGGTGTGACCTCTCCCTCAAATTGGAGGATATAAAAAGGAGAAAATCTCATTTGAGGAGGACATCCAAGGAAGATCAATTTGAAGAATAATTTATTATTCTCAAAGGGCAGCAATGAAGAGTGATGACTCATTTCTTATGAAGAGGTGTGACTTCCCACAAATGAAGATATAAAGAAGAGATTAATTCAATTGAGAAGGGGGAATTGGAGGAAACATCCATAAGATCAAAGAAGACAAGAAAGTCAATGGACCAATATCTAATATCAGAATTAATAAGGGTGAAAATTAGCAGACTTTGATATTTACAAGGGCAAGATTCAAGGCAATCCCAAAAGGGGACATTACAAGTGGTATCAGAGCATGATCTTGCCAGCCTGTAGGGTAATGATAAATCATTTATGCATTCTAATCATTGAGAAGGGATGTATTAACTCTGTCCAAAAATATGGCAACAACTAAATGACAACGGCAAGACAATATGAGAGATTGTTAAACATGCGTGTATTGTGCAAAGATGACAATCAAGTATATAATATATACACTAGATTAAGAGGGAATATTATGGAGATCTAAGGTGAAGTATATGAAGAGTTGGTAATAGAATTTTGAGAAGAGATTGCGGATACTTTATGACAATCTTATGATCAGATTATGGAAGAATTTATAGCAGATTTGTGGAAGAGATTTATTGTAAATTATGGAACAATGGTTACCCAAGAGATGGTTTTGGTCTTGGTTGGACGCTCTGGCTTCTTGTGGATAAAGTGAATTGGCACAAGAGATGGTTTGGGTCTTGGTTGGATGCTCCTGCCTCTTGTGGATAAAGTGAATTGGCCCAAGAGATGGTTCTGGCCCTGGTTGGACACTCCTGCCTCTTGTGGATAAAGTGAATTGGCCCAAGAGATGGTTTTGGTCCTGGTTGGATGCTCCTGCCTCTTGTGGATAAAGTGACTTGGCCCAAGAGATGGTTTTGGTCCTGGTTGGACACTCCTACCTCTTGTGGATACAGTGAATTGGCCCAAGAGATGGTTTTGGTCCTAGTTGGATTGTCCTGCCTCTTGTGGATAAAGTGAATTGGCCCAAGAGACAGTTCTGGCCCTAGTTGGACGCTCCTGCCTCTTGTGGATTGGTTACTCCGAGAGATGGTTCTAGTCTTGGTTGGACGCTCCTGCCTCTCGTGGTTAAAATGATAGATTGATTGGCCCAAGGGATGGATCTGGTCCTGGTTTGATGTTCCTGCTTCTTGTGGACTAGGTAAACTATATCTACATGTGTATGCTTGTATCTGAATATATCCATGTGTCTACTCTATGTATACTTCGTGTTTTCATGTGTATGCTCCGTGTTTTATGTGTATACTCCATGTTGGGCATATCTACTACATGAATATTTATGATTACTGATTTCTATCATTGTGAATTCTATTTTTGTTGACCTAGAAAGATGAGTTTATTTAGGAAAGAATATTGCAATTAAGGTCTTACATGTGTGTCATGCTTTTAATCCTCTTCTCAATGAATGAGGATTTGACATTTGTTGTCTCAAGGAAACAACCAAACATAGTTCTTATGATTACAACTCCCTGAGAGAGAACTTGTCTTAAGATTACAAATCTGCAGGGGTTAGTTAGGAATCCTTGCATTGGGAAAATTTAGTTAAATTGATCATTGCTTGAGGACGAGCAATCTTGAGTGGGACGGGCTGTAATGTCCACTCTTTGAAATACAATTTAAAGATAAATGATAATAATAAAACTAAAATTAAAATATAAAAGAATATAATTAAATATAATTAAATTTTAATTAAATTAATGAATGGTCAAAGACATGAAATGAAAAGTTGTGACTCCCTCAAACATGAGATATAAAAGGGAGAAGAGAACCTCATTTGAGGAGATAATTTGAGGAATCAGAAGTGCAGATCTGATATAAATAAGATGTACAGATCTGAATGTGAAAGGTTGTGTTCCTTTCAAAAGGCAGAAATAACGAAGAGTTGCACTCTTTCAAAAGGTGCTAATGGTAGAAAGGGTGTGTCTCTTACCAAAGTGGCATACACGATGACGAGGTGTGACCTCTCCCTCACATTGGAGGATATAAAAAGGAGAAAGTCTCATTTGAGGAGGACATCCAAGGGAGATCAATTTGAAGAACAAAGGGCAGCAATGAAAAGTGATGACTCATTTCTTATGAAGAGGTGTGACTTCCCACAAATGAAGATACAAAGAAGAGATTAATTCAATTGAGATGGGGGAATTGGAGGAACCATCCATAAGATCAAAGAAGACAAGAAAGTCAATGGATCAATATCTAATATCAAAATTCATAAGGGTGAAAATTAGCAGTCTTTGATATTTACAAGTGCAAGATTCAGGGCAATCCCAGAAGGGGACATTACATAATACCATCTATAGTGCAAAGTATAATGTTCCTATGTTCTACATTTTGACTAAGTGGGGAGGAAGAAAAGCATTGGTAGAAAACATCACATTGGTTCTTACACAATCAATAGCTGATCTGAAATTCACAAACAAGATCGTTTGGATTATTAAAAATCAAATGGTAAATATATGGCTTAAAAAAAATCAAATTGTACACATATGGGCTAATAAAAATCAAATGGAAGCCATCCTTCACACTAATCTGATCACCATTAACCAATATCATGAGGCTGAAATAGAAGGCATGGAGACACCAAGAGAAATTAGAGAAACTGAATCAGACTTTCTCGTACAAAGTACGGGATACATGAAAAGCACCATTGCAGTTATAAAGAATGAACTTCTTTGATTGAGAGTAATGAGTAAGACCATGAGATGTTATGTATTCAATAAAAAGGTGAGTTGGCAAATAAAGTGAAGGAATGCAACGATATGATTGACAAATTGCAAAAAAAGATGAATGAAGATAAATGTACATGGGATGTTTGTAAGACAGATATGCAAGATATCTTCTTTTTTTCCACTTTCTTCTCTCTAAGGATGAGAGAAAACTTGTCTTAAATAATGAACCTTGCCACTTACCAACACTTAGTTTTGTGCTGAGAGTTACTAGGAAATACTAGTACATAAGCCCAAAGAATACTGGACAATAAATTGTCCTCATACTTTAGAGGATGGTATCAACCTTAGGACATTAAAAAACTACACTAGTAGTTTGGTTAAGGGAAGTATACTAATAACTACTCTCTAGGGACATCATTGTAGTACAGAGACGAACATAACCATGAGAGAAGTGTTACTTAGTGCAAAGTTTTCAATTCCCAAATATATCAAATTATTGTAGCAAAAACAAATTACATCACAAGGAAGATCAATGTCTAGGATGATTTGGGATCCTCATAACTCCAGGCAGCATCCTAGCTTGTGATTGCTTGAGGACAAGCAATCTTGGGCAAGGCGAATTGTGATGTTGCATGTTCACCCACCAAAGTTTAGGAACGCAAACGTTGCTAACAGGGATCATGTAGAAAAAATGCAAAAACTAGAATAAACATAAATCAAACTAATCGAAAGTAAGAAAGGAAATCGATAAAGACGAGTTATTTAGGAAGAAGTGTGATTAGGAGGAAATCATTTGACAATGCTATTTAGGGAGTGCTCCAAACAAAAAATTAAGTTGACACAGATTGAATTA
This sequence comes from Cryptomeria japonica, assembly GCF_030272615.1. NCBI lineage: Eukaryota > Viridiplantae > Streptophyta > Pinopsida > Cupressales > Cupressaceae > Cryptomeria > Cryptomeria japonica. The sequence goes on along the minus strand of NC_081411.1, from coordinate 769,403,490 downwards.
GTTATGAATGGTCAACCAACCTGTTGATGTGTTTTTTATGCACCTCAAACACAGAATAAAATACCAAGGTAACTTGTCTTGTCTTGAACAAAATCTCCTCTTATGCTAAACTTCGTGATCATATGAGGCTACTCCAAGGTTCCAAATGTCAGGTCTTGACGCGTGAATAAGCTCAATGGTTGATGTGATTTTGCTGGAATCACAAGGGGGACTTACGTTTGTACTTCAATTCTTGCTTGAATGCCGCTGGAACTTGGAAATTTACTTGATTTCGGAAAAAAAAAGATAAAAAAGGATTCAGGGTTCAGAAAGCTAATCTAATCCTAAGAATGTAAGAAACTATGAACGACTTAGTGAAATTCTACTAGACTTTGCTTTGCCATGCAAAGAACATCTCCACAAAGCTAGTGTGATCTTCTAAGGTAATCTTGTGATGTTCAAATCACCACCAACAATGCAAACACCATCAATGGGTGAGTAGCAATTGAAGTTAAGCTTATCAATGGGTAAGTAGCAATCGAAGTTAAACTTATGTAAAGAGTTCAGTCAACCATGCAAAATATTTAGCAGTCGGCGAAATACAAGTAGCATGAACATGTAAATTTCACCATTAATCATCCACAATAACTTCCATCCATTCTATCAACATTAAAAAAAAATGAGATGTAGAGACCATGCAAATTGTTGAATCAACACATGAAATTCAACATAATATCTTCAATGAAAATAATATGCTTCTTGCAACGAAGTCTTGGCAACAATCTCCTTTTATCATACTCTACTCTAGCTATCTGCTTGCTACTTACTGCTCTATACTAACTATTAACCTTTACAAATGATGAGAGCAAGCCTTATATAGTGCTCCCAGTACAATTGAATGGCTAGGCTCAAATCCGCATCAATGGCCAAGATTGAAAGATAGAAACCCTAATTAGGGTTTGTTCCACCCATTACATAACATTTATTGCTTGACCAATGATAAAATACAATAGATAGGACACATGTCCCTCCTTTAAGTTTGACCATCGAACTTTGTGCCTCCACATGTGGTAGTTATCCTCCTAATTGATGAGTCAAGTGCATTGAATCTAGATGCTTTAATAGCTTAATCCTTTTAACTCATCACAAAGTGTAGGTGATAGGGTAATATCTCTTAATTCTCAACATTTCCAAGCAACTGATGTGATGATGGTGGAGATATTCCCAAATTGCATCGTCCTCTCTGACTTGATCACCTTCACTTGAAGCCTCCATCTTGGATTACTCTCTTGCTATACTGGCAACGATTCTTGGATTTTCGGAGGAAATTCAAGATATTTGCAAAATTCCTTCCTTTAGCACCTTCACTCTCATGCATGCTCTTTCATGACATTGATCTTTACTTTGTGATGATGAATCCTTACATTTCCCTTTGCAATGTTGATGAATCTTGGAAGTGTTCTTCATGTGGAGCCATCAGCTTCCCTTTCTTAGCTTGATATCTTCCTTTGTAGAATCCTCTCTCTTGCATTGTTGTCTTTGTGTTTGATTCCTCGAGCCTGCTTCTTGCATCAGACCTTGATGCTACTTGCAGCCAGCTCCTTCATCTGATCATCTGCAACAGCAAACAAGATAGCATAAAACATGACTGATATATACGAACTTTACCTATTTTTCAAACTCTCTAAACTGAAATGCCTTCCCAATGGGATGAAATAATGTTCAAACATCTGATCTCATGTCTATTTTTTTATTGATTTCAGGTCTGATCGATTGATATTTTGAAGTTTGATTGCTCATGCTTTCAGTATGAGACTCCACCGATTCGTGGATTTCACCAAGTGGTAGACAAATTGCTGAAGTTCATTACCCACCTAGGCCGTGGATTTGGGATGCAACTGGAAGTGTGCTAATGAAGGCCTAACTTTTGAGGGCCAACTGGAAGTTGACGAGGTAGGCCATGGATTTGGGAGGCAACTAAGTCTCCAAGGATGGCCAGGGTTTTAGGGTGCAAGTGGATGTTCTTCATAACTTCTCCAAATTGCGTTTACCTTAATCACTTTCATGATTCATCACCCTTATCAATCTTAACCATCTACCTGATCAAACATTCAATGCTGATGCACTTTCTATTGCCAAGATAAGGAAAATCAATCATGACCGGACTTTATGATGGTAACTGGAAGTTCTCTCAAGCTGGCCAAGCTTTTCGAGGGTCACTGGAAGTGCTCTCAAGCTAGCCAGGCTTTCGAAGGGTCACTGGAAGTGCTCCCAAGCTGGCTGGGCTTTTGGCGATGAAATGGAAGTGAGTCAAAATAGGCCAGGCTTTTTGTCCCCAAGTGGAAGTGTTGACTTCTCCTTCCACATTAATATTTCTTGTTCAATCAATCTTCTCAAGGCGTCCTTATCTTCCCTTGCTAAGTAGACTTCCTCGGCATCACTCAACATTGTCTTTCAAAACTCTTCAAGTATTCAACTTCTACCAAGCCTAGATCTTAGCAAGTGGGGGGTATGTGCATCTTAGCCGGGGTTTTGAGCATGAAGTGGAAGAAAGTGGAAGGGAGTGGAAGTAGAAGTGGTAACTCACTCATTGCCTCTTACAGCTCATAACTTGACCTGGCCTACAAGTCGCACTGCATCCCCTCTCAAGCAAGAGGTTAATAGTTAAAGAAACTACTGCCAAGCTAGATGACTAAACTAAGACAACTATCCTACAAGCAAAAAGTGGGGATCCCCATTTGCAATGGGGCAATGTGTGAAAACATCACAACACAACCTATGTTGGGTTGTGTCCCTTGAGCAGGACAAGGTATATATAAGGATGGCAAATCTAGAAGGAAAGGAAAAAAATTTGGTAATGAATATTATGACTTATGCAGGTTAATATTACAACCAAAGAGGATGAAACCCTACCAAGGAAAAAATTGAGAGAATTAAGGACGAAACCCCTTAATTTTTCTTAGCAAGAAGGTGGACGAAAACCCCTAACTAGGTAGTGTTGGTGTGTCAACACAGAATTAAAATGCTCAAAAGACACTCTATCCTCTCTTGAATAAAATCACCACTTATGCTAAAGATTGCAAAGAAGATCATATGGTGATTCCAATGTTTTTACTGCAAACTAGCGACTTTAATGTTGGATATAGCTAGTAATCCAGGCGGGACTTGCAAATTTCATTCACAATGAAAACTTTCAGCTATTAAAACTCTTTATTTTTGGGATTTTCTTGATTTTGAATTTCAAAAAAAAAGTAAAACGGAAAAGGATTCAGGAATTCTATAATATTCCTAGGAATTTAAGAGGCAGTAGTGATTGGGTGAAACTAAACCACACTTTGGTGTATTCTCCCTGATCGAACTTTTGTCAAGCAACTGGAAGTGACTTGAAGAGGCTGGTCGAACTTTTGACAGGCTGGTCAGAGATTTTGGGTGTCACTGGAAGTGACAATGAAGCTGGTCGGGGATTTGAAGGGTCACTAGAAGTGACTTGATTTCTTCCATCTTGTTGTTTCATTGACTTACTTCATTCATCTCAAGGGCTTTCCCTTAATTGACAAGGTTTATTCATCATCGTTTTATGCCCTAACTACCCTCTCCTCAAGCATTTCACTTTCTTTAACAGCTCTCCATACTTAGACTCTATATTCCATCTTTGATTTTGAAGGCACATGATGATGATGATCAAACAAAATGATCATCACAAATTGCTCATTGCTAAGACCTTAAGAGATAACTGACTCAACTCCATTCAAACTAAAGGATCGGACTGCTACCAAACCACCTAAGACCTAAGACTACAAGCAAAAGAGGGGGTCCCCATTTATGATGCAATGATGTGTGAAATGGTCACAACAATTCTTATGCACTTGGACCCTTATTATAGCTTTCTCCTATAGCCAACCATAATAGGGATTTGATGGGAAAGCACGATAGGGTGCTAAGAGACTGTTCTCCATAACTAAGCCTAAGGGTGCAAAACATCCATCCGAGACAATTCAACCCCTTGGCCTACAAGCAAACCAACTTGGGGTGGTCTACTTAATTGAGGGAACCAGTACTACTGCATCTCCCTACTACATTTCTTTACTAATGTCATGTCCCCTCCTTGATCGCTATATATATATCCTAAATGAAGGAAATATTATTATTAATTAATATAATAATTAACAATGAATGATTATTTGAAATTTATTAAATATTATTATTTAATTAATATTTGTTAATATTTATTACAAATAATATTCTTAAAATTTACTTATCCATTAAATAGTATTATTTGATTAATATTTAATAAATAAATAAATTATGGTTCGGTGAAGTTTTATGTCTATGAGAATTTCCTTTGTCACCTTTTGGTATTCCCGACTTTGGGAAGACTACAATAAATGATTCCTCACTGACGGTGAATTATCAAGCTATGCTAAATACCGAAACTCCATTCGTATTTGATCCCAACTAAGAGATGTTGATGAATATATGTCCCCCAAAATGAACACTATCACATGGAAGATTATCGAATCTAGAGATTATCAAACAACATTTCATAAACTTGGTTAATGTTAAGTACAGAAAGGTAGAAAGAGCAATTATACAAGTGAAAAGAAAACTGTATGATAAACTAATCAATATCATGAAGAACAAACCGATTGTTTATACTTTGAAAAGGCACAATTCCAATAAGAAAAGTGATAGCCATCGATAAGATATCAGTTTGACTAGACAGCGATCTTTATTCAATAGAGGAAACGAATGAATAAAGAATATGGGAATTGATATCTGAAAGGATGATTATTAGGAACATTAATTAAGCTTGATTAGAGAGCGATTATTGTTGGTGAAGGGGCCAATTACCCAAGAGACATGAGACATGCCTTTAGCAACGCAACTCCTCATTCCAAACATGCAGATATAAGTAGTCATGCTCATCAATCATCCAAGGGGGAGGAGTGGATACCTTAGTTTATAATCCAGATCAGACTACCTTTAGGAAGCCAATGTTGTAAGCACAATATGAGGTGCACAAGTTGAATCAATTCCAAATCAGAGACATCCCCTTCCAACCAATTAAAGGGACATATGTGCAACATGACTGACCATTCAAGGGGGAAAGGGAGATAACCATTACAGGTGATATAAGTTTGAACTACAGAAGGCCTAAACCAAGTAGGGGACATTACAAGTGGTATCACAGCATGTTCCTGCTCACCTGGGGAAAAAAGCTGCCAGCTGGGATTAAAGGAGAAGCAAGCAGTGACAGGTATGAATACATAGGATTTTCTGAGTTTAACCAAATGAATGACAATTGATATAATATAAGTTGGAAGGCAAATTAAATATAGTTATTCAAACAATACTGTTGGACATAAATATATATATATATACTAACGAACAGCAAACTTCCTAACTGGTAAATAATAATAAACGGGAAAATTTACAGTAAACTGGGTAATGACACATATTCAAATAATTTGGAATTTGATAGTAATGGATAAAACTGTATACTGGCAACTAACTAATGAATGATCAGAATATTGGTTAAGATATGAATATTGAGAGTAATATTAATATTAATTTGTACACGGGCACCCTATACGATAGGGGGAACTGCTGTACAAGGGCACCCTGTATGATAGGGGGAACTTCTGTACAAGGGCACCCTACATGACGGGGAACTGCTGTAAAGGGCACCCTATATGACAGGGAGAACTGCTGTACAAGGGCACCCTATATGATAATATTGAGTAGGGGGAACTGTTGAACAAGACACCCTGCATGATTATTTTCGCCACTATCACAATTTATGTTTCTGTTTCTGATATTGCCACATTAGTCTCTCTTTATGTTATAGTTGCTTATATAATCATTCCCTAGTGAAAATTGTAGTATTTTTCTATTTTGCAGGTTTGACTACAACAGAAGTTGAGGTACTTTCTCTTAATCCCTACACTGAGATCTGAAACATCATAACTAGGACATTTTATTAGGGGACGTGTTTGATGTGTATTCATTGCCTTATGCTTGACATATGTACTTCATGCCTTATGTGCATTTATGATTCACGACTTGTAGCTATTCAATGAGCATCCATATGCTTTAAAAATATTTGTATGCCCTGAATGAATGCTCATATATTTGTATGTATGCTTCATGTCCTAAATGCTCTAAGTGTATTCATTTAGGTGCTTAACACCCTATGTGTTTATGTATGATTATGTCATGTGTTTTCATATGTATGACCTGGGCCGTATCTATTTTCATGCCTTGTATATGTTTCATGTTCTACATGTGTATGGATGCCTACCTATATGCCTAATGCCCTGCTCATTTTTATGTGCCTTATATGTATAATTTATACTTCATGTGTTTTCATGTGAACGCTTCTTGCCTTAAGTATATTCATGCTTATTCTCTATGTCCTATGTGTATACTTTATGTTTTACATGTGTTCTTATTGCCTTAAGTGTATACTTCATGCTTTAAGTGTATTCATGTGCCTTATGCATATTTCTTTCTAATATATACTCATGGCCTGCAGATATTTATGTGTTTACTATATGCCTGATGTGTCTTCAACATGATTGCTCCATTATATATGTATGTTTGTATGAATGCTTATGAGATTGCTTAATGCTGTCATGTTTTTGGCATGATTACATCCTGCACCTTCCTAATGTATGCTTCATGTATTCCTTGTGTATTCACGTGATTGCTTTATGTCTGATATGTTTTTCGGCATGTATGCCTTGTGTCTTTATATATCCACTCCATGAGTGCCTTTCTTATATATGCTTTGTACCTTAGGTATATTTGTGTATTGCTTCAGGCCTCACATGTCTTATGTGCTTACTTCATGCTTTAGTGTATATTACTTAACGTTTACATGTGTACTACTTCATACTTCATGTGTGTACTTCATGGATTCTGCACCATGTGTATATGGTTCGTGCCTTACATGTATTCTATGTATTCATGTCTTACAGGTATTAATGTTTATGATTAATGTTCTCTGTACATTCAAGTGTGTACCTCATACTTTACATGTATTCAAGTGCATAATTCACTATGCATGTATGTCTCTTGATATTAGTGAGTTCATGCACATACTTAAATATTTTATGTGTTATGTACTCACATGTATGCTTCATAACTTAAGTAAAACCATGCTTATGTACTACATGTATATGCTTTGTGCCATACATCTATGCTCCATGCCTTACGTATATTACTTCATGTATATACTTCCGGACTTCCGTGCTACCTGCTTGATATATATTCGCGTGATTACTTCATGCTTTAAGTATTCAATGTGTATTGCTTGCTTTATACCTACTTCGTGTTTAACATGAATCCACTTGTCTACGTACCTTATGAATGATTCATGCCTTGAGTGTATGGTTCATGTGTATTTCCATGTATGATTAATACATGTATTGTGTGTATACTTCATGTATGCTTCATGTCTTTATATATACATATGTATACCTTGTGGTTTTATTGGGATGACTCAGTTTGAGAAAATTGTCAATTGCTTGAGGACAAGCAATTTCGGGAAGGGCGGACTGTCATGTCCCCTCCTTGATCGCTATATATATATATCCTAAATGAAGCAATTATTATTAATTAATTAATATAATAATTAACAGTGAATGATTATTTAAAATTTAATACATATTATTATTTAATTAATATTTGTTAATATTTATTACTAATAATATTCTTCAAATTTATTTATCCATTAAATCGTATTATTTGATTAATATTTAATAAATAAATAAATTATGGTTCGGTGAAGTTTTATGTCTGAGAGAATTTCCTCCGTCATCTTTTGGTATTCCTGACTTTGGGAAGACTACAATAAATGATTCCTCACTGACGGTGAATTATCACGCTATGCTAAATACCGAAACTCCTTTCATATATGATCCCAGCTAAAAGATGTTCATGAATATATGTCCCCCATAATGAACACTATCACATGGAAGATTATAGAATCCAGAGATTATCAAACAATGTTTCATAAACTTGGTTAATGTTAAATACAGAAAGGTAGAAAGAGCAATTACACAAGTGAAAAGCAAACTGTATGATAAACTAATCAATATCATGATAGCCATCGATAAGATGTCAGTTTGACTAGACAGCGATCTTTATTCAATAGAGGAAATGAATGAATAAAGAATATGTGAATTGATATCTGAAGGGATGATTATTAGGAACATTAATTAAGCTTGATTAGACAGCGATTATTGTTGGTAAAGGGGCCAATTACCCAAGAGACATGAGACATACCTTTACCAACGCAACTCCTCATTCCAAACATGCAGATATAAGTAGTCATGCTCATCAATCATCCAAGGGGGAGGAGTGGATACCTTAGTTTATAATCCAGATCAGACTACCTTTCGGGAGCCAATTCTGTAAGCACAATATGAGGTGCACAAGTCGAATCAATTCCAAATCAGAGACATCCCCTTCCAACCAATTAAAGGGACATATGTGCAACGTGACTGACCATTCAAGGGAGAAAGGGAGATAACCATCACAAGTGATATAAGTTTGAACTACAGAAGGCCTAAACCAAGTAGGGGAGATTACAACTAATCCCATATATGATTGCTTGTAAGAAAAATAATTGAATAATTACAAATTCTAAGAATTGATGGATTGGCAATATAATTCAATAAATAAATTAATGCTTCCTAACTGAGTTGGTGGTTGGATGAATGAAATCTGGTCTAATTCTTGCTCCTCTTTTGAAAAATTTCAAGGCACGAGTCCAAGGTAAAAGAGCCAACAGCATCCCTTGAGAACTAAGAAATGGGGTCCACCAAATGGAGTACTGGTTAATGGGTAAGCCATTATGAAAATCATCTCCAACCCAATAAACCCAAGGCTAGATAGCTTCCCAAGCTTTCCAAGTACTTTTAATAACAAAAGTTCTTTGAATGAGAATCGATTCCCTCATGGTGAGAAGAGTGCCTAAATCTAGGACTTTCCAGTCGAGACGGCTTTGAGGAGTGCCACTGCCAACACAATGACAAATAGGAATTTTCACGCCTCATTGTCGTTGAGCACCCTAATGATCCATTCAGCACAAAAGGAAATGCCTTAGCAACAAATGGAAACCAATTCAAGGCCTCCGGCATCATGAGGGATGCAACAAAAATCCCAAGACACACGATGAAAGCCTTGGTGTCTATTGCTAGAAGCCCAAACAAATGATCTACATAACTACGGTGAGGGCTACCGAAATGCTTACATGTTACCCTTGAGCCAATAGCACACCCTTTTGAAGTTCTTAGACAAACAATTCCAAAACAATGCACATACCATTGATCTTTTAAGTGATCAAACAATTCCAAAGTGATCTCACTAGCTTTATTTTTCTGCTTTTAAAATCAACTCCATAGAGCTTATGCAACCAAAATCGAAACTCCTTGAAGGGTGAAAGGAAGCAAGGTACCTCAAAACACTTCCCAAACTAATATTAGAGGAGAGTATTATGCAAATTTTAGATCATTACAATTATGGAAAGGAGAAACAAATATAAAACATAAACAAAATCATACAACACGTGTACATAGGGAAAACCCTAGGTTGTCTGTTCAGGTTTGGGTTCGAAGAACCGGTTCACCAGTACGGCAGAATTTTGAAATGGGGTTTGGGATTGTTAGTAGTAGTACAAAAACATGTAATATATATATATATATATATATGCAGCCTATAAGCATGAATTAAGATTAGAGATTAGAATGCAACATAATATCATATAAACAACAAAAACACCATAAACTTGTAATCATAGCATCATGATCATAGTTCATAGTTCATACCATCATAGCATCATATACTTCAAATTCAACATCAAAATATTAAAATGATAATATGAAGTTCACGTATCATTGTTTCAAAATTCAACTTGCAACAATTGGAACTTTATACTAAGTTTAATCATCTAATGGATTCTTCTTCTTCTTGCAATAGTAGTCAAGAATAAATGCAATAGCAGTCAAGAGTAACAGCAAAAGTCTTTCACGGAAACAACTAATGCCATTGAAAATGATGAAGAAGAAGAAGAATAAGCAGTCAAGAAAGTGAGCTCAGGAAACCGAATATTTTTGTTGCTTTTCATAAGCCAAGGATTGCAAATCAGAATGAGCTAATGCATGGGTATTTTGCTGTTGTGATTGAGCATTGCTCTCATACATTGTATAAGGTTAACAAGTAAGAGGTCAGAGCTCAATTGTTTGCTGCTCTGTTTTATCTTGCTTCAAACATAAAAATAATTTGAAAAATCTATCAATTGTCTATTGTTGTTCTTAATAATTTTAAGCTAGGTTACTGGGTTCGCCCCTAGGACGCCCTGGTACGGGTCCGGGTTCGACCGGGTCCGTGGTACGGGTCCGGTTCGACCTAGGTTCGACCAGGGTTCGAAAAACCCAGAGTGGGTTCGACCCTGGTCAAACCCAGTCGAACCCGGGCGGTTGGGCGGCCCATAAAGTCAAAAAACAAAGCAAATTTTTTTTTTTTTTCAATTCCGCCTTGTAAAAAGTGAAAGTTATAACCTAAAAACCACTTCTAAAACATTTTATTGACTCATTTCACCTCATTTGTGTTGCAAACAAAATTTTTATGAGAGCAGGTTGAAGAAAGGGTGAACAAAATTTGGCTTCCAAGATCAAAGAGGAGGAGTTGAAGACTGATTTTAGAAGCTTCAACAAGTGTTGCAGCATCATTTCCATACATTTTCAAGCTTCCATTGGCTGCAAGAGGTAGGTTTTTAAACATTTTTTTCCAACTATTTTTGTTTCACAAATTGTCAAACATGAAACTTGAATTTTTTTTCATTATTTAGTTTTTGTTTTTGAATATGTTTATTTTATTTCTTGTCATAGGAACTAGAATGGCATCTACATCTTCCTCCATTGGCAATGAACAAATAATTGCAAAACAAAGAAATGATCCAAATTCTCCCTTATGGAAATATGTGGACATTATAAAACAACTTCCGGGAGGTGGGGGATTCCGTTGGAAATGCCATGGATGTGATATTGAACGTAATAGTTCATATTATCGGGTGGTAGGCCATTTGTGTGGAATAAAAGGAAGAGGCATCAAAAAATGCCCTAGAAAAAATGGTAAACCTATACCAAATGAGATAGTGATGAAATATATTAGGGAGCATGAGGCGGCAGAAGAGAGAGAAGCTCGTAGATTGAACCAAACCGCATCAAAGAAAACAAAGGGAATGCAAGGCCCTTCTAATCCCAGTATTGTAGTAGAAGACCACCCCTTCTTTGCCACAAATGAACTTCAAAGTGAACCACCCTTGACACGTAAAAGAACAAAGGGGCCTTTAGAAACCGCATTCCAAAATGAGAGTAGAGACAATGCTGATCAAGATATAGTAAGGTGCATGTATGCAAATGGGTTGTCATCCAATGTTGTTCGCTCCCCATATTGGAAGCAAATGATAAAAAGTGTTAATGAGGCACCAAGAGGGTATAAGGGCCCCGGTTATGAGAAGGTACGTGGAACATTATTGGAGAAAGAGGTGAAGAGGGTTGAAGATGCATTGAAACCCATAAGGGAATCATGGGTTGAGATAGGTGTAACAATTGTTTCAAATGGGTGGAAAGATGCTAAAAACCGTCCCTTGATCAATGTCATAGCGGTGTCCCCTAAAGGGGCAATGTTTTTGAGAGCTGTGGATTGTGAGGGCCAAATAAAGGATGGCCAATTTATTGCAGAAATTCTCATCTCTGCCATTGAGTCTGTGGGACCCCGCAATGTTGTCCAAGTCATAACGGACAATGCAAAAAATTGTAGAGCTGCTGTTTTGTTGGTTGAGCAACGCTATGATCACATCTTTTGGACACCTTGTGCGGTACATTCACTCAATCTTATGCTACAAAGGATTGGGCAAAAAATAAAATGGATCAAAGATGTGTATGCAGAGGCTGAGGACATCCAGATGTTCATCACAAACCACCACATGTCTCAAGGGATTTTTAGAACCTATTCGAATTTGGAGCTATTGAAGTTAAGTGAAATAGTAATTTAATTTTACATTTTCTGATTTTTTTGAATTTTCAATGTTAATAATATCATTGTGTAAGCTATATTATGTTTCTTCTTTAAAGTTTGGCTTTATTTTTTAATCATTTGGCATTAATTTGTGTTATAAGTTGCTGAGACCCGTTTTGCATCAAACACAATCGTCTTAAGACGACTTGTGAAAGTTAGAGTGGCACTATGCAATATGGTGATCAGCACCAATTGGATTGTATGGAGGCAAAGTAGCACTGAGAGGGCAGAAAAAATTAGGGATAGAATATTGAATGAGAAATGGTGGGATCTTGTTACATATCTCCTAAGTATCACTGAGCCCATCATGAGCATGATTCGCTATACAGACATGGATAGGCCTTGCATAGGTGAGATTTATGATGGCATTGATTCAATGCTTGAAAAAATAAAGGTCACTATAAATGAAAAAGAGAATGATCCTCAGGAGAAATTCTTCAAAGAACTGGAAGTAATTATTGTAGAGAGGTGGAATAAGATGACCACTCCTTTGCACCTTCTTGCCTATGCCTTGACACCTAAATACTATAGCAATCAGTTTCTTGATAAACCAGGAAGGATTCCATCATGGAGAGATCTAGAAGTATCTGATGGGTACAAGGCAGCATTTCTTAGACTATATCCCAATGATGATTTGCGAGATGTTGTTACAAATGAGTTCATAGAATTCGCAAATGGGAATGGTCTAAGTGTTGATGCACTTCGTCATAGATCCAAGAAAGATGCTCATAGTTGGTGGTACTTCCATGGCACATGCTTCCAACACCTACAACCCCTCGCTATAAAAGTTTTATCACAAGTAAGTTTAATTAATTAAAATTTTAAATTTACAAGTTTTAGTTTATTTATAGTTTACTTTGTCTTCATAGGTTGCTAGTAATTTTATTTTTATTAATGTATAACTTTAATTGTTTACTTTGTCTTCATAGGTTGCTAGCTCATCTGCTTCAGAAAGAAATTGGAGCACATACTCTTTCATCCACTCAGTAAAGCGCAATAGGTTGCTATCAAAAAGAGCGGAGAATTTAGTATATGTGCATTCCAACCTACGTCTTCTTTCACACAAACAACATGACTACACACAAGGGGAAACAAAGATGTGGGATATAGAGCCAAAGCATACTGATTTGGATGCTCCTGCTTCTCAGCTTCTTGCATTGACACTTGATGACTCGGAAATTGAGCCAACTTATAGTGCAAGTGCAAGTGGCATTGGCTCATGTAATGTCAATGTCAATGAGGAGGAGGAGGAGGAGGAGGAGGATGAATTAGATGATCCATTTGATGATTAAACTTTAAGTTTATATTGTTGAAAGTTGAAACAATGATACTTGAATATTTTGTCATTTTGATATTAAACTTGATGTATATTATGCTATTATCAATTATGGTATGATCATGATGCTATGATTACAAGTTTATGTTTGTTTTGTTGTTTATATGATGCGATGTGACATGCATATTTTAATTCATGCTTATAGGCTTCACAAATATCAAAAAATATATATATATATATATATATAAAAAAATTACATGTTTTTGTACTAACGAACCCAAACCCCTTTTCAAAATTTTGCCATACCGGCGTACCGGGTTCTTCAAACCCGAACCGGAACCTGAACCTGAACCCGAACCGGCAACCTAGATTTTAAGTCTTAAACCTGCATGATAACTTGCAAAACAATCACACAAATCTGCAAGTCTGAACTCATTGCTATATATTTTATAAAATTTTGCAAAAAAAAATGTGAATTTGGGCAACCAAGTGTCCAGGTTTGCCCTGGATTTGCCCCGGGTTCGCCCTGGACAAACCAGCTTGCCTGGGTATGAACCTTGGCTGAACCCAAAGACAAACCGGACCAGGACCTGAACCCAAAACGAACTGGACCAGAACTAGGGGCCCAGGGCAGCGAACCAAACATCCTAGGGAAAACCCTTTCGAGGGAAAACCTCCAAACTCTAAAGCAACCCAATGTAATATTCAGTAAACTAAACACACTTCCAATGCACTTGCAAAGAAAGCCTTTATAGGAAAACCACCAACTAGAGATCTACAATAATACCAACAACATAACAGTACCTACAAACTTACTATCAATGGTTCCATCTAAAGCACCCTATAAATAGGAAAATAGTACATGAAAGCATTCAAATAGTAATAAGGAAACCATGAGCTAGAACCACCTAAAATGTGACACACAAATCCTTAGTTAGAAATCCAACACCCAAATGCCAAGATGAGACTGCAAAGCTAACAATACATCTTCCTTCATCATGCCATAAGATCCTATGCCAAGATGCCAAAATAAGTCCATATTCCTTCATAATTCCATAAGATCATCATTATCACTCACCAAGTTGAATATTTCATTTTGGCTTAATCAACTCCATTCAAAGATGCCTTATGAGAATCATAACGTGCATCATAAGTTGGTCAAAGACCATAACTCCTTACAACTCTTTTTTGTGTCTTATTTGTTTTACAATTTCAATGCAAAAAGCCCAACTTCTAAAGGCCATAACTTTTGATCTAAGAGGCCAACTGGCCCCATTCAATTTTAAATTGTAAATTTTGAAGAGCCCCATATCACAAGCATATGGGAACTGATGGCAAACAACCCATAATATTTTATATCGGCCAAAAACCAACTCTATAACCCAGAAATTGATTTTTTATATTTCTTAAGTCTTCAAAATCACACTATTTGAAATCTTAACATTAGGAGCGAGCTTGAGACAACTTTCCTATCAAAGGGGCACTATTTAGCCACCATCATGATCAAAAGAAACACAAGCCCAGCTAAAATCATTCTGCAATTTATAAAAAAAGATCTCATCGAGAAGTTGATAGGCCAAGACGAGCACAAGGAGCAAAGCTCTTCAATTTTGGCTTACCTCTTATAGGGTTCTTGTGTGCAGAGAAGAATCTAGATGCTATAAATTGGGCATAAGGACAAAAGGACAAAGAAATTAAAAGTTGTAGTATACTAAACACACAAAAAATTATAGTTTTTCATGGGTAGATTAGAGTAAAACCCACTTCAATTTTATTGGAATTCCCTTTCTTTTTAAGGCCTCAAAGGCCCTTCTATAATTAGATGTTGTCCCTATATTAGGTATTTTCATGTCTTCATCCATGCGTTGCACCACAATTTTTGACTATGCCAAAGATCAAAGAACTATCTCAATTTTTGCAATGCTCAATGTTTGTGTCCAACCACCTAAAGATATTTGATCCACTTGTTTTTGTGCAAGCAATCCTTCATTTAGTACCCCATCATCGTTTCCAAAAGGGGACAAAAGCCCTACTATATGAGGAAGACAATGTGTATCGTCATTCCTTCCACAACCAACTCCAAAGTAGTCAAATGCAACTTAAATTTTTGGGTAGCTTTCTTCTGACTAAGTATCTTAGTTACTTTTATGGCTGTTGTTCTCATACTGTCAACCCTCTATTATTAAAATAGTATTGCAATATTTAGCTATAATGGTCATTTAAGTCGTTTAGTTAGTTTTTAGTTACTTTCTATTCTATAAGTTAGTTAGTACTTAGTATCTTTCTATTTTGTGTTTAGTTAGTTTTTAGTTACTTTCTATTCTATAAGTTAGTTAGTACTTAGTATCTTTCTATTTTGTCTTTAGTTCTCAATCATTTCCATTATGGAATGTTCTTATGTAATTGCTCATATAAGGAGTATTCCTCTCCTTTGCTAACAACAATCAATTATCATTTCATGGTATTAGAGCATAGGTTCTTTTTTTGGCGAATTTTTTGATAAAAAATATTCATGGTCCATTTACCTAGAAATTTCAAGGAAATTTCTAGAAGTTTTTTTATCAATATTTTTAAAACAAAAATTGTAGGTTTTTTTTGGCGGATTTTTTTATAGAATAGAATTCATGGATTTTTCTACTAGAGATCACGGGTTTGACAATTTTTCCACAAAATTGTGGTGCTGTTTTGCAGCAACTTTTTGACGATGTCTAGACAAAATCATGGCTTTTCGTCGTTGACAAAATATTTTGATGGTTTCTTGCTGTTCCTTTTTGCAAATTTTTTAATTTTTAAATCAGACCTAGTTTGCCAGAGCAAGAGTTTTTTGCACGATTTTTTCTTCAAAATCATGGGTTCAATTTTTTGTACTGTTTTGGGGTTGTTCCTAGGATTTCTAGGGCAAACGGCATTTCTACAAAAGTATTGAGTTTTTGCACGACTTTTTTACAAAATCGGGGGTGTTGTTTTTCTCCAAAGCAATGGAGGGTTTTTGCCCTAGTTTTCGTGCCTCTGGATAGCGAGAGGGATGGTTGAACATCTATCACATGTCATTATTGTGGTAAACTTGGTCATATGAAGAAGTTCTGCCAAACACAGTTGGCTGATCAAAAATCCAACCACAGAGGGTCTCAACAGCAAGCTCATGTCGTAGAGCATTCAGAGAAGGGGTCAGCGTTCTATGCATTCATGGCCAAAATACCAACAGATCATGACAAATCTTCTGTATGGTAGTTAGTAGAAATTCATAGTTGAAAAACTCGGACTCGCCACAGACTCGGCAAACCAAAAATTTGGACTCAGACTTGGACTCGGACTCGTGAAAGACTCGGCAAGGACTCGGCAAAAAAAAAACCGTAGTTTTGTTGGTGTTGGAAATAAGCCACACCCGAACCGATGATGGACTGGTTTAAGAGGGGCCAGTAGCTCAGTGGTAGAACACTCCAGCAGCGTATGGAAGGTCCTAGGTTCGAGTCCTAGCTAGTCCATGTCTCAACATGGTATCAGAGCCAGGTCCAGGCTAGGAGCCCCAAGCACATGAGAAGTGTGGCTTAAGGGGGGGTGTTGGTGTTGGAAATAAGCCACACCCGGACCGACGATGGACTGGTCCAAGAGGGCACAGTAGCTCAGTGGTAGAGCACTCCAGCAGCGTATGGAAGGTCCTAGTTTCGAGTCCTAGCTGGTCCATGTCTCAACAAGTTTTACAAAAAAACATAAAGAAATTAATGCATTTAGAGAACATAAGAGCCATAATTGAAACATTACACATGTCACATACTTAGTTTCAAACTTTCAACTCTAAAATGTATAATACCAAGATTTCTTCAATGCTAATTATGCTTTTATATGGAGCCTAACAGACTCAGAGGTTAAATTTTCCCTACTTCCATCGGCGCAATTTCCCCCTATATTTTTCGACAGAGGTTTGGGGGCAGCGCCCCTTGCGCGCTCCGCGAGGCCAAAAATACTTTTATTATTTTATAAAGGCGTCGGGTGTTATTTTTCTTTTATTTTTCACTCCCTCGGTTATGCCAAATGAAGGCAAATTGTTTTTTTTTTAAATCAATTTTAAAGCTTGCATGACTTTTTTTCTGGGTCGCGCGAGTCCATCTGAAAGACTCGCAAGTCCGTGCAAAAGACTTGCGCAAGTCCTTGCAAAAGACTCGCGCAAGTCCTTGCAAAAGACTCGCAAGTCTTTCAGATGGACTTGCCTCGCGAGTCCTTAGTGAGTCGACTCGTGGCTCCCATGGACTCACGAGACCGTGGCGAGTCCGTGGCAAGTCCGTGGCGAGTCCACGAGTTTTAAAACTATGAGTAGAATGACCATTAAGGCAGGGTATTAAAGTAATATTGTAATATTTAGCTATAAAGGTCATTTAAGTCATTTAGTTAGTTTTTAGTAACTTTCTATTCTGTAAATGAGTTAGTATTTAGTATCTTTCTATTTTGGCTTTAGTTCTCAATCGTTTCCATTATGGAAAGATCTTTTGTAATTGCTTATATAAGTAATATTCCTCTCCTTGGTTAACAACAATCAATTATCATTTCATTTCTAAGGTTGCATGAAGATTCTTACCTCCTAATGATCGAATCCAGCAGCAACAATTCCTTGGATAGACTTAGACTAAGCCAATTCTTTAATCTAGCGACAAAATGATTGCACCAAAATTTCAAATTCGAAAGAAAGTCATTTTGAAAATTCAGCATGTTCTGCAATCATTTTGAAGTGGCACTTTTCTTTACTTTGACAAGAAATCTAGAACAATGACATGACTTTACCCTTGATATATTTGATCTTTCAAAGTTGCTTCAATAGTCAGATGCTAGATTCTTTGTCAAAATCAGATGGTTCAAAAAGAGTCCAACTATTATGTCCTCATCCTTTCTACCAACAACACAATAGAACAAAATTGTAGATTGACAACTGCAAACATCAAACACAATAATTCAAGTGTTCTACATACGGTGGGGACTACCCTAATGCTTACATGTTCTCCTTCAGTCAATAGAGCAAACTTTGTAAGTTGTCAAACCGGCAACTCCAAGACAACGTTGATACTATCAATCTTGCAAACGATCAAATAGTTCTGAAATGTGTTGTTTATTTGTTCATATACTATTTTTTCATAAAGAACGAGGTCCAATAGCACAACTATATCCACTGCTAGCCAATGGCACAACAAGAACTTGTTGTCATATTACCAATATTTCTAGGATGCACAATCAAATGGCAGTGGCAAGTAAATGATTTCTTTCTCTATTTCCTTCATGCTTTTAAAATCCGTAACACAAAAGGGATGTCCCACCTATGTGAAAACTTGGCAAAGTTTATCAGATGGCACAACTCCTTGAAGTTGTTAGATTGACAACTCTAACATGATGCACATACTGTTGATCTTTCAAATGATCAAATGGTTAAAAAGTGTTCCTATGGACTTACACACGTGAAATCAAAACTTCCCAAAGGGAAACTGTTTAGCCACTAATATGATCGAAAGAAACACAAGCCTTGCTGAAATCATTTTGCAGTTTATACAAAAAGATCTTGCAAAGAAGTCAATAGGCCAGGATGAGCACTAAGAGAAAAACTTTGTAGGTCACCATGCAATACCAGTCCAAATCCAGCTCACTTGACCATGCAGTTTCCCCCAAGATCAAGCAAACTTAGCTTGCTACGCCATTTGCAAAACCTTCAACAAATGTTGTGCCTACTGAACCATTCATATTAGAGCTCCTTAGCTCACTCATTTTCAAGTAGGTGGTGTTTTTGTTGTGAGTCAAATTATGTCACATTTTTGTTTTCAAGATTCAACTTCATAGTTATTGAGTCAATCTTCATAGACCCATATTTCATGAGCAATGGTTCACAAGAACCCATCTCTCATAAGCACGAATGGTCCACTTGGCACTCATTTCATCTAGTTAATGCTCACAAAAGTGAGCCTCAAGACTTCCTAAAAGGTCGCCCATCACAATATAACTCCAACTCAAGCATGCTTAACCATGGACTCTCCCCCAAGATCAAAACCAATAAGCTTGCTACCAACATTTGCAAAACCTTCAGCAAGTGTTAATGCCTTATGAACCACTTATTTTGAGTTAAGTCACCAAATTGACAAGAAACCGAGTTGTTCTTTTTGTACGAAATGTCCCAAAATCAAATTTCAAAATGAAACCTCTATAAATTTGAATAGGGTTCGAATTTTTTGCATTCAAAACATTTTGAGTTGACAGCAAATAAACTCAGGCAATTCCAACTATGGAATAGCAATTCCAACGCATTTTTGTCACAATTCTAGAGGCAGTCATAGATTTTGACATAAAAATTTTGACTTATTAACCATGTAAAAACCCCAAAGAACAGCATTTCATGAGTTTCCTGAGTAATACATGCCACAGCATGAAAGGCAGAGGCAGAGACATGAATGCAAAGTAAATATTACTAACAGGATCAAACACCTCCTCTGTTGCTCAAAAATCTGGCTGTAAACATACGTCGTGCTACTTAGTGCTAGCCGACATAGCAAGCTCAAACCAAACCGACAAACAAGTTTTTTTGCATTTTAGTATTTTTTGTCACAATTCTAGAGGCAGTCATAGATTTTGACATAAAAATTTTGACTTATTAACCATGTAAAAACCCCAAAGAACAGCATTTCATGAGTTTCCTGAGTAATACATGCCACAGCATGAAAGGCAGAGGCAGAGACATGAATGCAAAGTAAATATTACTAACAGGATCAAACACCTCCTCTGTTGCTCAAAAATCTGGCTGTAAACATACGTCGTGCTACTTAGTGCTAGCCGACATAGCAAGCTCAAACCAACCCGACAAACAAGTTTTTTTGCATTTTAGTATTTCTTGCTGCTCTAAGTGCTCAATTCGAATGTAGCTGACCACATTTCAAACTATAAAACAAGGATATCAATCATTTACTTTTATTGTTGCCGTTCCCACTTAAAGGCACCATAGATTATTATCTATTATTTTGTTGTACAGCTTATTTCATAAATACATTAATATTAATTTATTAGCATTTTAGCATTATTAATATTATTTATTTACATTATATTATTTAAATGTTATTACATATTCATGATTTTTACAATTTTGTACAGATGTATCCAAAATATATTCAGCCCCAAGAATTGTCGTACCAACATACTATAGTGACATACACATACCCATACATGATTCCAATTCGATAACTTAGTATTGGAGCTCCTTGGCTTATTTATTTTCAAGTAGGTGGTATTTTCAAAATATCAAATCATGCTCTCTTTTTTTCCAACATTTAACTATGTAGTTTTTGAGTCAATCTTCATCAATCATATTTTATGAATAATGTTTCACAAGAATTCATCTCTAATGAGTAAGGAATGTTTTTAAAGGACCCCTGGACCTCCATCATTTAAGGAGATGTGATGCCAACCAATGCTTGCATGGATTCCTCACTTGTTTCCTCTTCTTCTTGGGCTTCCCTAACATCTTCTCACTCTTTAGGTTTTGGAGGGGACTCCACATCAAACAAATACAACTTTTGTTCTACACAATAATGACTACATGCACATTTTTCATTACAATTGTAACATAATACATTTTTCCCAATAAAACCCACATCTTCACCTCAATTAGGCATTCAATTGATGTCAAACTAGGGTTAAATACTATTATTAGATTGTTGGCACAATATTTTTGAATGGAGGTGGTTTAGAGAAATGACATTTGGATGTAAACTTATTTTCCACTAACTTAGCCAACCCAATGGCTACCATAATCTCCTTCAGTATGAACATCTTGACCTTGGCTCAAACATCACCATTTATGCTACTAATGAAACAACTCTAAAAATGAAGTTAGTTGTCAAATCTTTCATTTGATTGGCAAGATTTTCAAATTTTGTTTTATAGTCACAAATAGTACCAATTTGGTTAAAGCTCCTATAAAACCCTATCAAGCTAGAAGTTCTATAAATTTTTACCATGTTGGCTTAGGATTGGATTTTTACAATCACTTGTACACCATTGTACGGCTTCTTTTTCCAAGTTGACAGATATTGTGCAAATGCAAATGCAAATGCTACTGCTACTCAAATCAATAGATCCAACTAGTAGGGTCTATACCATCACATTTAGGAAAGTTGTTTTTTGGGCCACATGATGCTATTCTATTGTTAAAACCAATTTTAGAGTAGTTCCCTTGATCAGCCTATGGGTCACAACTACATATTTGGTTGAGGCATTTGATCATTTGTGTCTATTTGGCACTAAGGTTGCTTAATCATACTTTCATGGAAGCTACTTGTGATTGCAACTAATCCATAGCCTATGATCAAGTTACTACCATGATATGGGTCCAAGGGTTACTAGAAAGTTTACCAAAGTTTTATATAAAAATGATTAGCTCAACGAGACGGTCGCAATGGGCTAGGTCCATGTATGACACGAAAGACCACCAAGGCGGACCAAAATGATTCCCAAAGTAATGTATCAAAACAATAAGCTCAATAAGAGGATGGCTATAGGATAATTTTCTGAATGGGAGGTGAAATTGTTAAATACTTTCCAATCTAAAAGAAACTGGCCTTGGAAATTTTAGATTGGCAAATAGTATAAGAGTTGTACCTTAACACAATTTCTTTAAATATGGTTGTTTGAAAGTAGGAATCCATTTACCACTATATTTCTAAAGAATTATAGTCTACCTAGCTAAAGTAGATCTGCCAATGTAGTTGCGAACAATCAATTGGTGGCAATATCCTCCATTTCCAAAAGAATAAGGCTATCAAAGACGAGCTTATACGAGAGAAGGTTTCTATAGTGTATTTGGTCTCTAACTCACAAATATACTAATCCCATTCATAGATAGTGTTGGCCTAATATTTTAGGACTAGCTACAAGGATTGAATTGTCCCATCGCCCACTATCCTATCTCCGAGGTATAGCATGAGTAACTTACCAATGCACCACAAATTACAAACGAGCAAAGGGTACCTAGGGATAGGTTTCAAAAATGTATTTTTTTTTGTTCCTATATATGCTAGGATATATGGAAGCTCAAAACCAAATAAAAATGATGCCCGAGGCCTAGTCATAAACACCCCTCATTGAACTAGACCCTTTATAAGGAGTCTAGCTTAGCCAACAATGATAGGTATTTTGAAGATACTTCAAAACCCTAGCACAAATCTTCCAACCTAAAACCAAAATGAAAATACTGAAAATAAAAAATATTGGTATATTTTGTGCAAGACGCTTAGTACCAATACCTCTATAGCCAATTTTCTATCACTACAATCCCAAGAGGATGAGGTGAGAGCATTTAACGAGCAATCACAAAAAGGCCCAAACTTTTGATGCTACTAGAAAACACAACCCTCGAAAGAGATTTGATACCAAATGTTATGATTCTATAATAAATTAATCCAATAACAAAAAAACAAAGTTTCAAGACTCACCCAAACTTAGAGAATTATGACGCAAGATGAGTCCTAACAACTTGGACTCCGCAAAGAATCGGCTCCCTTTGTAACTAGTGATCTTGTCCCTGGAAAACCCTAAAAGCTTCTCATTCCTTCTGCCAATGATTGGGAATGATGCCCTTCAATGCAAATGTGACAAACGAAACTATAAAAATGCTAAAGTAGTGCAAAAGAATGCAAATACAAAAAATGAGTGTCAAATCTGAGTGGCAAGTCCAATTCCAAGTCTAGTATCAAGGCTAAGTAAAAAATTAGCAAGTTGAGTCCAAGCCGAGTCTAAGTCTTGAAACACCAAGAAATATAGAGAATATGCATGGAAGATGAATTAAAGATCACATAACAAAATATCACAAGCCTCTTCAATGGGGCAGCCTCCTTGCAAAAATACTCAATGTAAATATTTGATGGATGAATTTCCTTTTGTTTAAGGCCTATATTTAAATTAATTATATTAAAAAGACTACCACTCCCCATATATGAGACATAATACATTTAGCTAAAGGTCTAAGCTTTTATTTATAACACCTAATACAAATGTCAAGAGTTAGGACAAGGGGTACTAACATAAGAATATCAGCGATCCTTTTAGCATCAAAAAATACTTGCAAGCCAACATTAAGAGGATTTCATGCAGACTTTGGAATTTAGAACTTTTGTAAATGGTGGAATTGTATTCAAAGAGTTCGTGCAGATTTTCGAGCAGCGGTACCAATTTACAATAGCAAGAAAAATTCTATAAAGAAATATTGTGTTCAGCTTCCAATCATCACCATTCATAATAGCAAACAATCTTAACCCTTCAGCATGTTTAGTGAGCATAGAATTTAGAACTTTTGTAGATGGTGGAATTGCCTTCAAAGAATTCATGCAGATTTTCGAGCAGCAGTACCAATTACAACAGCTTCCAATCATCACCATTCATAATAGCATCTACAGCAACATTTTGATCATAATCTAAGAGCTTGGCGCATGTGACGTATTGAGATCATGTTGAACATTATTTCAAATAAGCTGGATGATGAAAATGTCTAAGTGAAATTTTAAACATACTACACACAAAATATGTTCAAATTTCAAAGTTATTCTATCATGATATTTATTTCCTAGTGCAAAAGTTATGAAATATTGGGTTTAAGGAAATATTAATTTTAAACCCCTTTAAGAATACATGCAGTAGTTGATGGAAACTTGAATAAATTCAAATATTCTCAACCGTTGAGAAAAACACTGTAGATGCTAATGCTTTTTCAGTCACGCTACATACTGCATATGGATAAATTGCTTGTGAAACTTCCTCAGTTGATACATTCAAAGCACATGCTATATAAGATCTCCACAAATATTTATCTTGAACATCTCTAATTATTTGCATTTTTCATTTCCAACATGTTTTAACTATAGCGTGCGCTTTCCTCACAGAAGCTTGAGAAGAAGATAAATTAAAAAAGCCACGGCCATAAATGCAATTTCCAAATGAAGGTATTTATTGTAAAGATGACTAAGGGAAAAGTAATACCTTAAGCCAAAAGAAGAACCCTCGTAACAAGGACAGCTTCTCTTCAGGTGAAGAAGTTGATTCTACTTTTTCAGCCAAATCTGTTTCATTTATACACAACACAATAGAGTAAGTACATTATAATTCCATAATCACACAAGATAAAATGGTAGGACTCTTTCATGTCATAAATTGGAATCTATGTAGTGCAGAAAAAGATACCTTCTTCAAATCAATGTTATACTTATAACCATGCAGGCTAACACAACAAAAAATTGCTCAAAAGATCAAGAAAGTTTACTCATAAAAACATTACCTATCTTTTTCATTTACCTGGATACTTTTGGAATATTTATTTTCCTTTTAACACAAAGAAATAAAGTAGAAGGCATTTATGATTTGTGATAGCATCTTACACCATTTATTTTTGTAATCCCAAATATAAAATGACACATCTTATAGAACACCTCTTATAGATTAATTTCCATACTTGTTCAATGTTCACATTAAGAAATGAAACTAAACTTAAGTGGTTAGCATCTAATGCAATCTTACTCAAGGAGCTTAAGAATGTAATGAATGAGCTTATCCAACAACAACAAGCTACATTCAAACTAACCACATTTACCGTTACTTGTTAGACCCCCTAGTCATCTAATTATTACTATGGATTGTCATATTATGACCTAACCAATTACATGCATAAGTTTTGACTAGTGATATAATAGTTTAGATTTTCTAATTTCTAGCAAAATAGCTTGATTAGAGATATGAAGTTAACCCTACCTAATTATATCAATAAACAAAAGCCTAGATTTCCTTGTAGATCATCACTTGTCAGATCCATTTCTTAGCCAAGTGCTTTTGTGAGATCCCCCACTCAGATTGGCTCTGGTTTCTTGTTTCAGACATTAACTATTTCAGCAAACTGCCTGCATAAATTGCGTAAGAGATGCAAATTCCGCTCTAAATCATTGAATATGTCACTCTACTTGCAAAGTACACAATTATCATTACAAGTGGCATCAGATTGATGATTTGGGCAGTTAATCTGCAGCAAAAAGGAAAAGATTGAGGGATAAGATATCAACAACAGCAACTCTCTGAGTTAAAAAATCCTGAGAATTTCCCCTCCTTTTTGGCTTCTACTTTGTTGCACCTACTCTTCTGTTCCCTACGTTTTCACACATGCTTTTTTGTCCCTATGGTTTGCCTCATATTTTTGGACAACCTTTATAGTCCTACTCTTTCACTCCTCTTTTTCTAGATATTGTAATATTTTGCATAACCTTCCACACCTTGGTCAAAGACTCAAACCTCAATTTGATTTGAGTTAATTTTGGCAAATCCTTAATGACTAAAATTAAGAAATCAAACAGTCTAGAAGATAATCCTACAAAGTCTAACAATGGAGCTTTGGTCAATGGTACAATTTTCGCTCAAAACCCTGAAGATAGGGGTAAAGGCATATTAAGATTTGCTCTCTTATGCAAAAAGTCATGCAAAAATACAATTTCATATAAACTTCAACTTCTTTTACACATTGTTTATAATATTGTATAAATAATAAATTGTAACCTTTGTACCCCAAGGGACACATCCCCTACAAATTTTGACATGTTTCCTATAGGGGAAGTATCTCAAAAAAACTTTTAAAAGAACTTCATCAAATTATATAGAAATCAAAGTGTACATATTCAATTATGCCAAGCCTGGAAACTATTAGTCCAAGCCTGGGCAAAATAGAGAGAAGGATTCATATTAGAAATCAGTGGAACAAATCAAAATCAGAAATTGTTCTCAAATCCTCTTGAAGTTTGATCAGCCACCCATGAGGAGGCTAACCATAACAAATGAGACTGTGATTGTTGAGAGCCCAATTGGTTAGCCATCTGCTACTCAATTGCGTTCTCTAGGAACATAGCTGAATTAAACCTCCTAGAATTTATCCTGCAAGTTGTGAATCTTCTCCAACTCTCTTGTCATTTGCCAATTTTTGCTATGGAATCCCTAAGGATCAGATAGCAAGTTGATGATTACCTTTGAATCAGATTCAATTTGGAGTTTTTGCCACCCAAATTTGAGAGCCTCTTGCATACCTTTATAAACAGCTTTAATCTCTGTTAGATTATTAGTTATGTCCCAATCTTTCAACAAAGAAAAAGGCTACAAATTTATCTAAGCACCTACTAATGCCTCCCATACTAGCCTAACCTTGATTGCCCCTTGAAACACCATCCAGATTCACCTTACCGTAGCCAAAGGGAGTAGTTGTTCCAGGTCTATCCGGCTTATATTTCATTTTAAGTTGGAAAGGAGGCATTGTTCAAGTCCTGGGTTGCAATGAGAGTTGTTGACATAAATGCTCCCATTCTAAAGTGGGAATATGAGGTAGAGTCTAGACAAATCTTATGCTTGATAGATTCAGCTATAGTCATTTTGGTCCTCTCCTAAATATAACTGATATCCCTACTATCTTGCTGGAAAATTCTGTAATTTCTCACCTTCAAAATGTTCCAGAGCAAAAGGGTGTTAGACTCATTGCAGGAATGAAATTGTAACCCTTAGGCAAATGGCCTTGCCATGTTTGAATCAGTTTTTCTAAAGATTGGATGGTGACCCAGAGAAGATTTAACATGTTAGATAAAGACTGCCATAAGGAACACATGGGCAATGGAAGAACAGATGTATGATGGTTTCCCTATTGTCCAAACAGATAATACAGAAAAAGGGGCCATAAAAGCCACGTTTAATGAGCCCATCCCCAATTAAGACTCTTTCCTTTAGCATCAACCACACAAAGAAACTCGCCTTAGGCCAATAGCAAGCTGCCATACGAATTTGATGAGGTCCTTCAGCGGGTGACAAGTATTCTTGCTTAGGGGCAGCATAGCTTGAATATACTGAATATTCACCTGTAGAACTGTTTCCCCAAGCAAGGGAATCAGGCAGTATGGGAGTTGACAGAGGACGACCCAAGAGAATTGTATCAATCTGAAATTGTTGCACTTGTTTGACGTGTATTGGCCAATCTGAGGAGGGAATTCAGCGTTGCACAATCTCCCAGGGGTGAGTAATGGGCTGAAACTGCGAATGGCTCATTAAATCAGTTATAGTATCTCAAAAAAACTTAGGAAACATTTGCAAAACATCAAATTTTGGCATTTGCACAAGGGATGGCAAGGGAAAGTATGGGGCCCAGCCAACATAAAAAGCAATTTCATAAAAAAAAGAACACGCAAAATTGGGGAAAAAAGGGATGGGTGAGCCCACAAAGGCCCCCACACCCCTTTGCACCAACTCTAAACATTAAATAACCACACAAACAACTAAAAACAAAAAACAGGCTCCTTGCCCTTTTCCACATTGTGAAGAAGGAAAAGACATAGAACATGTATGAGAAGAAGGCAAAATAGCATTTTCAAAGTTTCAAACACTAAGTGAGAATTTTGTGTTTGTTTTTGCTTTATGTTTGTACTTGCAAATATTTTTTAAATTTTCAATGAATGGGAGTGTTACAAGGACTATGAGTTCAAATAACTGATTTGAATGCCCATCTAAACTCCTTGAAAATTATGCAAAGAGCTCATTCAATCCTATAAAATCACTTCTACAATTTGCAACAGTCATGGACAAAGACGAGAAAAAAAGATTGGGGAGAGTATGACTATGTCATTTGTGCAACAAAGACTAGTGAGGCAGCTACACAAACGTTTAATACTTTACTCTCATCTTTTGAGCATAAGTAGACAAGGGGTAAAAGGTTGTGAAGAAATAATCTTAGTTAAGAAGGTCAAGTTGACTAGATTGTATATGGAAAGTGAAGCAAGACATAAGGGAATCCCAATAGAGATTATGCAACCTAGTATATAGCATTACCTACACAAACCATGGATGTTGAGATTCAAAGGGAAGATGGAGAACTACTAGTGTCAATCACAAGAAATAGTTGAGTCTTCTATTGCCAAATTTTTCTTTGCCCATGCCATACCATTTCATGTGGCACATTCTCTCTACTTCAAACAAATGTTCAAATATACAATTGCTGTTGGCCCCTCAATTGTCCCCAAGAAAACATAAGTTGTGCACCACCTTCTTTAATAGAGAGTACACTAAGGTGACTGTAGTGATGGGAGAAATGAGGCAAACTTGGATAAGGGATGGTTGAACTAATACTAGATATCAGCCACTCATCAATATCATTATCACATGTTCAACAAGCTCTTTGTTTTTTAGACTAGTGATTGTTCAAAAAAGAGGAAGGATGCAAACTTCAAATTTCAGATCTTGAAAGACACCATAGAAGATGCTGGGCCCTCTAATGTTGTCTAGGTGGTGACCGATTCACCCTATGCATGTAAGTTGACTTTATGGTGGGCAGTACTTACAAGCACATTTTTAAGACCCATATATGGTTTCATACAATGAACAATGTAGTAAAAAATATTGGGAACATTGAGTATGTGAAGGTAATGGTGGAAAAATTTAAAGACATACAGATGTTCATTTGCAAACATCATACACCACTTGTCTTTACAAAACTTTTTTGGAGGAGGAATTCTTCAATCTTGTGAACATTAAACATGCCAACTAATTTATTTTGTTAGAGGATGGTTGAGGTATAGGAGCCTCTATAATTCATGATGGTTAATCTAGAGTGGGGGAGATG